>NC_142639.1:13674166-13979722 GCF_053813885.1 Theobroma cacao
TTGAAAATGGAGAACTCCCAGTATATATTGTCTTTCCAGGGTGTACAGTGAATAGCAATCCATGCTTCTGGCGTCGGAATCTATTTTTAGTTTAGTAATTAAAATTAGCCAAAGGTTGCTGCATTTTCTTCACGGGGTCCATAGACAATCGAGTGTCACCTTGGGATCAAAGGAAATTAAACGAGAGAAAGAACTCCTAAATTCACACAAATGAACATATACAAAGCAACCACTCCGAAGACATATAGAAACTTATTACAAATGCTCAAACTCACTAAATGCTCACTTGCTAGAAGATGCCACACTTCATCTTCGTATTCCCATAATCGAAATACCATCACCACCTCAATTTTTAATTGCATGCCACACCTGGAGTAAAAACGAAAATGTCATCGAGCCTATCATTGCTAGGAGAGTTGCCACCATAAACCACAAGTCCCTGTTGGCCATCCCGCAAACCGCTTGCAAATGCGCACCACCCACGAGGCCCAGGATGGCTTTCCAAACCTGACCCATCTTCCCACTTATTCCACGCCAATGTCTCTGTGTCCAAACCATAAACCTCGCCAGAAAATTTCCCAGCACCAAGGTGACCCAAGTCACTGGGATCCACTTCCCCACCGTATATGATTATGTATTTGCCAATCCCAACAGTAGAAAAAACACTTCGAGCCGTTGGTTTCTCCCCACATGTCTCTACTTGGGACCATTGTCCTTGCACTGGATCAAAGCAATGCACATCATCCATTTCCACTCCAGAGAAGCCATTTACGACCCATATTTTCCCTTGGGCTACAGTCAATCCAGGCCCACCTCTACCCTTGCAATTTTCTCCTGGGGTTGGATATTTGATCCACTTTTGGTCAACAACATCATAGGCCCACAGATCATTTAGCCGGCCGGCAACGCCACACCCGCCGAAGATGTACACTTGTCGATCATTGGCTGTCATCGAGTGGTAGCTCCGATGAGTCGGGCCGCTGTCATCATTTGAAAGGAGGGTCCACTTGTTCGTACTCGTGTCGAAAGAATAGAACTCATTAAGCTCCTTATGTGTGCTATCCCTACCGCCAAACACATAGATGGTCTCACCAACGGTGGCCATCGTGACACCGACACGTGGAGGCGGGACATCCCCAGTTACCTCGGCAATGGACCATGTTAGGGTATTGAGATCAAATACATAGAGGTTGTTGTCAACTGGGACTCGTGGGATGAACTCACCTCCAAAGACATAGGCCTTTTGTGCTACAATGGCAATGGCGTGTGAGCTTCTAGCTCCAGGCCCAGTTCCATTCTGATTAAGCTGATACAAATTTACAAATCCAAATAGAGTAAAACTACAGGTGAAAACCAACATGGGCTTCAACTCGTACAGTGAAAGGATAATGCAGAATAATCATGGCCTGCTGGCATGTTGCTGATGTAGCATGTTGTATTGAGGAAAAAAATCTAAAACAAGTGAATGAGATGAAGTATTACCTTGGGTAGTATTATCTAGGGTAAGTGATTCTTAAAAGTCTAATTTTCATTTTACAACCGAAAAAACGAACCTAAGAAAGTTTCTTTCTCTCTTGATTGTTTAGCTCTTATTCTCTCTCATTCTTACTTCCCTTTTCCTTAAAAACATTGTTCCTGGTTTCTTTAATTTATATAGACCGCCTTGGTTAAACCGTTCCGAGGAATGATTTCACAGAACAACCATGGATTTTGCACATGGCTTCCACAAAATCAAAACATAAAATCATCAATTTTCAAGTAAAAGTTACCCATATATTAAATCGACAATGCTAAGACAACTGCTGGGAAACAGATATATAAAGAAGCAGTGAACACTTTTCTGTGGTTAATAGAGGAGGAAATGGAAGGGTACGTTGGAGTAGGAGCCCCTGAGACTGGTTCAGCTTTTCAGGCAGAAAATAATGGCTATAATCACTTGACCTTTCACTATTTTGCAGTTACTTTCCAAAAAAATCCTTCCACATGGGCAGCCAAGAGTCCAGAAACCCAACCTGAATATGGTTCTGGTTTGGCTTGGAAGGAATAACCAGTAATGAGAAGTTAAGGCAGAAAAACAGGCATTGAAACTTATGAATGTCATTATACCATGAAACAACAAGAATTTCCCACAAAATCCGAAAATTTACTCAGCATGTGATCAATTAAAATTCAACAATAACAAGAAACGCCACAATTTTGTTAGTGCAAACTTAGCAAAAAGATATGACATAGAGAACATGAATTAGAGAGGAGCCGAGAGCAAACCTTGACCCATTTCCCTTGAACTTCTGCCATCACTGGAACAGATTTATATTTAGTATTCTCCACAAAAGTCACTGTTGAACCTGGATATTTCTAGGCTCTCAGCACAAGAATTTATATGAGAAAGTAAAGCACTTTGACAGCATGTTTGGTACAGAGAATAGATTCTATTCTCATATTTTTTTTTTACCTCCGTTTGGCAAGTAATGTTATAAGGAATAGCTATTATTCAGGCTTAACTATATCCAAATTTTTTCGTGATTTTACTATTCTATTATTAGGGAAATAGTTTTAAAATATGATAAGATTAAAATATCTCTTATAACGTAAAAATATTACAATCTTAAATCTATAAATATTTTTTTTTATTTTTTTTTCTCTCTTCTCATATTCTTTCCTCTCTTATTCTCTCTCTAACTTACACTCATCACTGAAGATGACGTTGACGACGGTAATTTCACGATTAAATATGATAGAAAAGCATCAATCTAGTCATTTTCAACAAGATTCAATCGAGAAATAGTCAAATTTGACACTCCACGACCAGATCTGGTCACGGAAAGTATCAGATCTAGTGCTTCTCAACCAGATCTCACGGTTGGATATGACACTCCACGGTCAAATTCAGTCGCAGGAAGCGTCGATCTAGCAGCCTAGTGGCCAGATCCGATCACATGGTGCGCCAGATCGACGTTTCATTACACTGGTCACCTTTCCGGTGACCAACCCATGAAGAAAAAGAAAGGAAAAAGGAAATAAAAAAGAAAAAATTATTTCTAAATTTTAAATATTAATATTTTACATAAATTGTAAACATTATTAATATTAATATGATTAAAATATTTATATTTTAAAAGATCAATGTTTTATTTATTAAATTATTAATATATTAAATTTTTAATGAGTATAAATAAAAAATAAAAAATTATTAATATTTTAAAATATTAATAATTAAATTATCCTAAAATATTAATATTTAAATTATTAATTATTAATATTTAAAAATAAAATAAAAATAAATAATCGTGTATATATATATAATAAAGGTTTTTTTATTTTTTTTATTTTTTATTTCTTTCTTATTTCAAAGTTTTTATTACGAATCAAAAATTATAATAAGTCATAATAATTATTCTTATTCTATTCCATTTGTCATACTAAACTGCGTAATACTTATTTTATTATATTCCTACCTCATTCTATTTCCACGTAATAACTATTTTGTTCCTATCTATTCCGCGAGCCAAATGTGCTATAAGAATTTGTGATTTTCATTGTGTACCAGTACACAATTCTTTTTTAAAAAGACCAGTTAGTATTTGGCTGTACATAATATGCCCCCAATTTTGATAATATTGCAGCACTACCTCTCATCTTAATTATAATTATTTGGATACTAACAATTACTTTTAAACTTAGTTTTGTAATTATTATTGTCAAAGAGACCATCTGCCTGCTTGCCCTTCTTAAATTGTCTAATGAAATATTTAAATGCAGATACTGTTGAGAGGCATGGAATGTGCCATGCTGACAAAAGTTCCATTGGAAGATAATAATAAAGGTTATCTCCTCTGCCTGCTTCCCTAATTTAAAATTTGTGTATTCAGTAACTAATGGTGTAGGTTTTGCTATCCTCTAAACTTTATACTAATAACATTAACCAATAGAGACCCCATTGAAAATCAGCAAGGCCCACATGCATTATTTCACTACCTAACTTTTCATTTGTGCTTTACTGAATAAAAAAACAAAGTATCTCGTATGAAAAAGGGGTATAATTTTTTCTTCTTAAAGCAGCCTTTGAAACCTAACCCTGTGTGTTTATTTAACAAGTTATGCTTGCCACATTGTTGTTGTCCCAATCACTCTTATTCATTGACATAATATGTAATTATTAGATACATTCAAGAGCGGAATTCCTTAATTCATGAATGGACACATCAAGTGGAAAAAACTATATATATGTTAAGACAAGTATTTTCCTTATAATTATACTCCTCTTAAGAATGAATAAACCACTAATCCAAGCCCAATCTTCTTATAAGCAGGACTTGAGTGTTAAATCAAGGGATTAATTATTCCATCCTAATATATTTTTTAAAGAAAAAACCAAGTGTTTTCTTTAAAAGATATTTAAAAAAATGGGTAGACAAAATGAAGCATGCCTCATATTCTCCATTAAGATTCTTTTCCTACAGAGGAATAATAAGCATGAAGCTTGACATGAGGGCCAACTTATCAGCTCTAACCCCCACAAGGATGAAAGCGACAAAGCTTGAGTTCTGAATGAATAGTAATTAGTATAAGGGGAATGTCATCATTTACCAAAGGGAGAAAAAAAATAGTAAAAATAACATCAGTTCATGCGTATTAAATTTATTGGGAATGCATTACATTCTTTATTAAGGGACAAAAACAGGATATGGAATGAAAAATACGGTGTGTCTTTGGTGTACATTATATATTAGCCATCCCTCTTGGGCTTCATCCTTGACCTTGAGTTTCTATTGTATCAGCTTTTGCATGAATACAATCAGACTTATTCATTAGTAATGACCTTGTTACGGCTGCTTATAGCTGGTTCAGATCTCCGCTGTTGAAGTATAGGTAACTAGTTTTACCAGAAGATGTGATCGTAGGAACTGGGGAAAACCCGGCGTAGTCCTTCTCTAACTTTGTTATGCATACTTGGGCAACACTACTAAAGACACTATGTTTCTGGATAAAAGGTTGGGCTGCATAGTCCTCAAGTGACATCCACTGAAAAAGGAGATAAAGAAAGAAAAGAGATTAATATGAGTTTGTTAACAAATTGTTAGAGATGGTTATGTATAAGCTCATCTCAACTTTGGAAGATGAATGCAGGCCACCGTTCTCGCCAACTTAAAATATCCAAGGTAGCAAGAAGTTGAGTGTGGCTAATATGTTCTTCTACCTTCAAATGAATTGATTTTAATGTGGTTTTAATCTGAATCCAAAAGGTGGCATTGTTCCTAGGAATGTCATCGCATGAGCGGGAGATGCAGGGGACTTTTAAGGATGTCAGGATTGGTTATAGTTGAAATCATTACCTATATATTAAACTAAGACTAGGTTATCCACTATCCATATGGTGCTAAATGCAGCAAGATACTAAACAAAGTAGTATATACAGCCAAGCAATATCCAAGGAAAATTGAAAAAAAAAGGGGGGGGGGGGGGGGGTGTTGTGGAGATTTTAGAAGTCGGCCACATTCACAAATTCGCCCTGCCTGTTGCATGTGATTAGGAAACACATGATTTTGCATGGTACATTCCAGAAACAAATGGGCTGTTAACATTTGTCAAAGAACATATGCCTCATGATTATACAAGAGTTACCGGAGAGAAAGGAGAAAATAAACAGCCAATATCAGTGGCAATGACTAATTGGTAGTTGTCTGATCAGATGTTATCAATAGTTTGTTCATAAATGTTGTGGATACATTACCTCTACCACTCTGATCTTTCCATAGTCTTAAACTAAGCACATAGCATGATCAGGATTGGTGTATTGGCTCTGGAAACAGCCTTCACCTTTGATACCAAGATTTCGGGGGCATTCGGTATCTCCTCTACTAAATCTATAAGGCATTCCATATCCAAATTATAGCCTCTAAGTTAGTCTTCTTCTTCTTCTTCTATTCCTGCAGTCTCTAGGACGTATATACTAACTTATTCATGGAAAGGTTACAGCCAGTGTAACCTCCACCTATACGGACTTTTGCATTGAGAAGAACCGTTTCCTTTAGCTAATAAGCTCCTATAGCTAGCAGTCTGTACATGGGTGTCCATTAGAATGTACCTGGGCTGCATCAATCTCTATATCTTGCTTCTGGATGTCAAATGAGTGTGGACGTAACATGCAAACAAAAAACAAATCCGATTTTGTAAAGAATGACTTGTGGCTTTGCCTGTATTTGGGGAAATTGAAAGAGACAGAGGTTGTTAGGAGTCTAACTTTATAAAGCAACTAGCTAGAAACACAGAAGTCTTATTGAGATTTATGACAATGAAAAATCTAATCAGTCACCAGCATGTGGCCTAAGAAGTTTTAAAAAGCAACATTTTTTCAATATGCCATCGCCTGGAGAACTATGTATCCTTCATTTTACCAAACAATTTTATACAGACAATCAGTGGAACCGTCAATACAAAGGAAAGCACATACCTAAATGCTAAAATTTCCACAAATTCTGTGTCGATCTGAAGGAAAACAAACACCGTGGTTAGATTCATGGTGGCTACAGAGAACCTTAAAATGTAGTAACACAATTTCATATTCGTTGAAACAGAGAACCAATTTGCTTACTTACCCCTGTTTCTTCTTTTACTTCCCTAATTGCTGCCATATAAATATCCTCACCCTGTGGATGGAAAATTTGAGTTCAAGGCAAAAAGATATAGCAAAACACCAGGTTCCCAGTCAACTCACCTCATTAACAACTCCGGTAGGGAATTTCCAGACACCTGTGCCTTTGAACCTGCCATTCTTTTCCTGGACTACAAGCACCTAGAAAATGGAACAATCAATTGGACAAATCAGGAGGAGTAGCCAATTCAAATTAGCTGGTGGAAAGTCGAATTCATAAAGACAGGCTACTTTTCAACCAAAGGGCATGTGTCTTGGATAGGTAGATTTCAGCAATGTAATAGGCTTTAATATACAAAATCAAAATGGACCTTCTCAACACCCACCTTATTTTTCCATATTATAGCTAACTAAACCAGGAAAAATTAAGCAAAAATTGAAGAAAGGGTACCTCTCTTTTATCATTTACGACAAAAGCACCAATCCCTACACGATGAGAAGCGTTTTGAGGAAGAGTATTGGTAGAGTTGCTGATCCAGTTTACAAGCATTAAGTAGTCTGGTTCAGCATGGTGGTATCTAAATCCTTCCTGAGCAATTAACAAAGCAAAAACATGAATTTCACGACCGAAATACTCAAAGCAAAAGAAATGAAGAAGATTAATGAACTTACAATCTAATTTTAAAATCACTGGGCCAGTCTTTTCCAAAAACTAAATTGTATATTCAGAATTAAACATTCTCATAAGCTATCAAAGTTTCATTAGTTGCCAAGAAAATGCATTTACCTTAACCGCCGGTTCAACCAGATTAACAAGTTCAGTAGGCACTTTAATCCAAACAGCCCTCTTCCCCTGCAAAAGGTTTATGATTGCCAATTAAATTCACTTCAACTCAGCAGCAACCTCTAAAAGGTTGTGGCCATTTAGCAGAGTAACAGATAGATGGAATTGCTGACTTGTTGCTTCCACGGTGACATTGAAGCTCTAAGTGAAGAGGCGAAGGCCTCAGAATCCATAGCTTTATTCATGTCTAGAATGATTCCTCCATGTAAATCCTCGACCCCAGTAAGTAATTCAACTTGTTGAACTTCATTTTCTGCTACCATCTGCTTTTCAATTGCTACTGCACTTGTTGAAGTCGACATGTCTAGAATGATTCCCCCATGTAATTCCTCGGCCCCAGTATGTAATTCAACCTGTTGAACTTCATTTTCAGGTACCATCTGCTTTTCAATTGCTACTGCACTTGTTGAAATCGACATGTATCTGACAGAGCTTAATGAGTTACTATTATATTGACCTGAAAGGAAAAAAAAATCAGATGTCATTGGTAAGTTGACGCTGAGAAACAATATTTCCTCCCATCATCCCAGTGAAACCAAGACATGGCCCTTTAAGCGAGGACCATAATCCCTGAATATGTCCTATGTTTTTCCTTTTTAATATTAAATAAAACTGAAATGACTGAAAAGGACTCTTGCAAGAACCACACTTAAAATGGTAATTGCCAAAAAAGGAAAAACGCAGGAAGGGCACAGCTTGTAAATAGAATTTCAGGGGGCAAAAACTTACATACCTTTTGGGAGACAAAACCAGAGAAGGGTGGAAAATGAACAGATCCAAGACAAAGATTTTGAGGGGTATAGTTTGCCTTGTCTTAGCCTATGCATGTCAACCAAATAAACGGATCTTAGCAGTTAGTTGGCGTACAGATAACCTCCTTCCTCCCAAACAACTTTAATCTCTGTACATAGGAAATGATTCTCAAACTCCATATATTTATAGTGTTTTGTCTTTCTTACGATCTGGAAAGAAGGTAGAAAAAAGGCTACCAAAAGTATATGAGTTTGACGTAGATCAATAAAGGATTTGGCAATTGATCGGAAAGCGTTGAGAAAGATAGCATGCAAAGAGGAGGATGAAATTCACGACTTTTCCAACTTGCAAAACGCTAATGTTGAAATCCGCGTATGCATTCTTGTTTTTTTAATTAAGAAGAAATTGTAAAAAACAGCCCTAAGTGATTTTAAAATAATCATTCATATAAAGTTATTTATTTTAATAAAAAATAAAAATGAGTAGATCAAAATGCCTTTAAAAACATCTTGACAAATTAAGCTCCCGATATCTCCCTCCCGCCATAGAAAAAATAGAAATAAATGTTCAACTATTTGAGCTCGCTCATCTTTCTCTCTCAACTCTCTGAACTGTATCAACTCTGTCAACTCTCTGTTAAGCACCATCGTCATCAGCTCTTTCGGCTCTCTGAACTGTATCAGCTTTGTCAACTCTCTATTGAGCACCATCATCATCGTGCTATAGTCAATCTCTCGGCATCTAGCCATTTTGTCGTCGATAAACAGACTTTATAACAGAGATGATATCGAGGTATGTTATTGGGTTTATTACTACAACACATAAATTTCTGAAACTTTTTGTGTAAATTAAAATATGGATTAGAAACATTGCCCAAAGTTGTTACACGCCATGCATCTTTAATGCACATGGCGTGTAAAAAATATACTGAAATAACATGTGTTAGCACATGGCGTGTAACATTTTTATTGAACATGGCGTGTAACATGTTGTGAACATAGCGTGTAACAATTTTGAACTTACGTGTCACATTTTTGAACATGGCGTGTAACATTTTTTGAACTTGCATGTAACATTTTTGAACATGGCGTGCAACATTTTTTAAACATGACGTGTAACTTTTTTTAAACATAGCGTGTAACATTTTTTGAAAATGGCGTGTAACAACATGACTGACAAATTTTAAAACACGGCATGTAATGTGCAAAATGATTGATAAATTTTTTGTTTTCAAAATTTCAGTGGAGTTCCAATTGTACGACTTGTGATAAAACGCAGTGGTCAGTGGGCGGATGGCATTTACAAAGGTGGTGAGTCACGAATGCGGGGGGTTAAGAGTAATTTGACATTTGTGGGCTTAATGAAACTGGTTCAAGATGTTGTTCGGGTAAACTTAGAAATTGACAAAATTGAGTTACATGCATTGATCAATACACTTGGAGAGCTATCATGCCCAATTATCAATGACGATAAAGATGTTGCATTAATTTTACTAGAACAGAGGAATGTTTCGGCTGTGTATGTCACCATTAAGGAATGCCAAACAAATGTTATGTCACACGAAGAATTTAAACAACATAGTAATCAGCTCAATCAAAATGAGATTTACAATGCTTCACATATACCACCGCATTCGGTTCGTAACCTACAACAATGGCAATAAATGCACGCACAAGAGTTTGTGCAGCCCAGTAGACACACGACATTCACAGAATAGTTGGCTGCACAATTCCGATCAGGATGTGCATCGAACCAATTATTTGTTTCCGTCCAACAAATGCAACAATCAAGTGAAACTGTAGAGAGTGTAATGCCATTTTCAAATGAGAATACGACACTTGAGGATAACATTGCAACGTTGGAAGATGATACTACGATGCTCGAGGATAATACTACATCTGATGAAGGAAATGAGGATTTGTTCCCTACCGGTGAAGATAGATTTGATGACAATTCAGACGATGGGCCTAATGAATGGCATGATGACAGTTTAGATGATGATTGGCTTTATGATAGTGACATTCCAATTTGCTATAATGTTGAAGGTGAAACGGAACCTGTTAAAGGTGTTGATGTAGGAGATGTTTAGTATGATGACCCTATATATAATAACCCCATCGTTGGTGAGAACGGGATTCATTCCCCTGATACATTGCTTGATGACAGTTATCAAGAAAAGGAAAATGTAGGGATATCTTGTAGTGGCTAATTCCAAGTGCAAAAAGGTTCTCCTTTTAAACAATTACCACTGAAGAGTCAACATGTGTCGATGATTGCTTATACAAAGGAAAAATGTTTTCCTCAAAGGCCGAGTTGAAACGAGCTTTGAACATGTTGGCTCTAAAAAAGCAGTTTGGGATAAGAGTAAAAAGGTCATATAAAGGTCGTTTTGAGGTTGGTTACAAGGACAAGGCATGCAAGTTTGGTGTGCGTGCAATAAAGTTACCTGAAGGAGAATATTGGCAAGTTCGGACGTTCCACAAAGTATACACATGTACTGTCAATGGTTTGCAAGGACAATTTCAAACCACGAGTGCAAAGATAAATGGTGAACTTATGTCACACAAGTTTCAGGCTAATGGAGTAGCATTGAAACCTAAGGACATAATTGGTGAAATTAGGGTTTAGTGGGGATTGGAATGCTTGTATGGTAAGGCTTGGCAAGCAAAAAAGTATGCGGAGAGGCTTATTTTCGATCCCTCAGAGGAGTCATTTTAACTACTACCCTCATATTTTTATATGTTGGAACAAAAAAAATTTGGCACAATCACTGCAGTGGTTACTGATGAGGCACAAAGATTCAAATATTGTTTCTGGTCATACAGGGCTTCTATCTGGGGGTTTAGGGATGTAATACGTCTTATGGTTGTAATTGATGCAACACATCTGAAAGACAAGTTCAAAGGTGTTCTGTTTGTCGATATATGCAAAGATGCTAACAAGTGTGTATATCTAGTTGCATTTGGCATAGGCCATATTAAGGACGAAGACTCATGGACATGGTTTCTTAGCAAGCTGCATGATGCGGTTGGTTATCCTAAAAATACTATGTTCATTTTTGATTAGCATCTCGACATTAAGAAAACAATCCAAAATGCATACCCAGATGCGTACCACAGTTTATGCGGTTACCACATGAAGAAAAACTTTAAAAACAAGTTCAAGCACGACAACGTTTCTATGATTTTAACCCTTGCTCGAGATTGCTATAAGGTTTTCGATTTCAATAGACATATGAACCAGCTTAAGCAGATTCATGGGGGAGCCCATGCTGACTTTATGAGAATAGGTCCTCAAAGATGGGCACGCACACATTCAACAGCAAGGCGATACCAACTCATGACATCCAACATTGCCAAATGTGTTAACTCATGCTCGAAGCATGCAAAACAAATGCCAATCACTGTTTTGATCGAGTTCATCAGAAACATGTTTCAGCGTTGGTTCCATGACTAGTACGAGGAGGCCATTAACATGACCACGCCCCTCAACACTTGGGTTACCAGGCAGTTGAGCAAATGGTTCAATGATGCACATCATTTTGTAGTTAAACCTATCAATCGAGTAGAGTTCAAAGTTAAAAACGGGAAGATGGGCGGACTTGTAAACTTGTCTAGGAAGACATATTCATGTTGTGAGTTCCAAACATATTTACTGTCATGCAGCCATGCCATTGCAGCAATAAGGTCAGGATATCTTTATTTCTTTTTTGAACAGTAATTGGCATAGCATTTACATTGTGCTTGAATATTGAGTTCATTGTTTTTTTCAGTAAATGCAAACATGAAACCGTTAAATTCTACGCTAACTACTACAAGACAACTGTTTTGGTGGAGGGTTATGCAGGGTCTATTCGTCGATAGGGCATCCTAGGGAGTGGGACATCCCCTCTCATGTGAAATAAATTGTCGTCTTGCTACCATCTTGGTGAGGCCAAACGGGAAGACCTAGGAAAAGAAGGATTCCATCGGCTGGTGAAGGCAGTCGAGCATAGAGATGTTCGCAATACAAGAAGTACGAGCATAATAGACAGAATTGCCCATCCTCATTTGTAGTTCCATCCACAAATCTAGCACCATCTCTAAGTCAATTGACACCTCCATGAGTGCGACGACCGAAAGCATGTTTAAGTTGTAGACAAACCGGTCACACACGCAACAACTATCCAATACGAAGGACAATGTCTAAAAACATAGGGTATCTTGTAGATGAAGACAACTTGTCGGCCTAACTAAATGTGTGAGCCATGTGCAATACCTTTCTCACAATTTCCTTTTGCAGTTTCTTACATTCATTCATATTTTATGTTTGTTAGTTTCCTCTTGTATAGGAGTCTTTATTTTTTTTTTATTTTGTAGATATATTATTTGATTATTTATTTCATTTTGTTCTTAGTTTTAATCAGTGAATAGACTTGCGAAGTAGATTATTATTGATATGCTTATTAATAAGCCAAAATTTAAGTGTAAAAGATTTATGGTGTTGAAAATATATATAAATATTTTTTACTTAATTATTTAATTTTAGAATATGTAAATTAATTTATCATTTTGACAAAAACTAAGTCTGAATTCTCCTTCTATAAAAAAAATTTTGTAAAAATTTTATATCTAAAGTCAAATTTAGATGAATAACTTGTATTACGTTAATATAAATAACTAAATAAATTCTTTCTTCTTCTATTTATAATAGTATACAAATTTAAAATTGGTTATTTAACTTAGTTTTTTACTTGAGCTAAAGTCAAATAAGCAAAATATGTTGATTTAGTTTTTTCTTTTAAAAAAATTGAAAAACAAAGATATGGAGTTAGCGATGATTATGAAAGTAATTCCTCATTCTGACTTGCTTTAACTTTGACATAACAAACTTCTTATTATAACCATAGAATCTGAGTTCCACCCTTCTAATTATTTATTTATTTTTTATGTTTTTATTTTGTTTAATATTTTAAGTTATACTTTTTAAGTTGAAATTTCTTAGATTAAAGTTTGTATTTATGGTTGATAAAGTTAAATATAACTGTAAATATTTGTTCCATCTTATTTTATTAATAAATTTTTAGGGTTTCAAAATTAATAATTTAAATTTAAATTTAGTAGAATTTGATTGTGGTATTTGAATTTAAATAAAATCATTATATAAGAAATTTCGAGTAAATTTAAATAAAACGTAAATTGGGTAAGAGTTGAATAATTTCAAACGAATGTATATTTGTAAATTGTGAAAGTTGTAACTAAATGGTCAAAAGACCTGGGAAGTCCCTGTACTCACCCATTTTGTTCAATTTAGTTCTCCGACTCAAAACTGAAGCAATTTAGTTTCTTGATTTTGGGAATTTCTCTAATTTAGTCCCTCCCCCTAACAACGGACGTGGCGTTGACATGGCAAACTTGGCTAACGTGTCAATGTATGTGTAACTGTCCGAATGACATGGTAGTGCCACATCATCGCATATGATGATGTGGCAATGCCATGTCACTTGATGAGATGACATGGCAGTGACACGTCATATTATCAGATTGGGTACGACAGCGGTACAGGAACTAATGTGAATAAAATTTCAAAAAAATATGTTATGCTAATAAAAGAAATGCTACGTGGCAGTTTTGATCAGATGGTGTGGGGGTGATATGTGGCTTTTAGGTTCCATTTTTCCTTAACCCCGATAATTATCCCTAAATAATGGCTAAACTCTTAACAAACTGTTATCCGTGCCGAAACCGTTAATGTTTGAAATTTCGACCACTTGAAATTGAGAGAAAACAAAAAACCGGGAGTGAAACCCAACCTACATACTAAATTAAACCGAGATTGAAACCTAGGCTAAAAACTAAACATAAACCCTAAACCCAGCCTAAACACTAAATTGAGAATGAAAATTTGAGAAACTTTGAAACCAAAAACGCACTTCAAAGCTTGAAACCTAGCCTAAAATAGATAAACCTTGAATTCAGGGACACTTGAAAGCTGAAATCGAGAATGTTGATGGGTGAGAGCTCGAAAAAAGGAAAAAAATCAAGAGAAGGAAGGGAAAATGAAAAGGAGAAGGTTGTTGGTCTGGAAGAGCGTGGTACAAATTCATTATGTTGGTGATGAATAGTATTAGGTTCTGTTTTTAATGTTTACTGAGATAGTGTTTTGTTGTTTCATTTTTTATTATTGCTGATGTATTTGTTTATAGTATTAGGTTGTGTTTTTAATGTATGCTTATTTGGCTTTGTTTTTTTAATTTGTTATTGTTACTGTTGTGTTAAATAAGACAAACAAAATATAGGAAAAAGCAATGCACCAAGATTCTCCTTGATTTAGTTTCCAACTTTGCTTGATTATATGACTTTATGTGGGTACTTTATGGTGGTTAGGGCACATAAAGAGGAGTATGATGTTGTTGGTAATAAATTATTCATTTTGAACACATGGTTGATAGCAATATCTCAAAGTGTGTATAGAACATTACAATATGACCCTCCAAACATACTAGTAAATGAAATTGACATGTGAGGATGTGATTGGAATAAAATTGATTGAATTCAATAAATCAAATAATTTAGAATTCAATTTAACTAAGTTCTGTTCAATTGAGAAGAGTACAAAAACAATATAATATAAAGCTTCAATCATTTAGTTAGTGTTGCTCATATTATGAATTAAGAGGACTTTTAGTTAGTGTGATGTTTATAACACATGAGTTTTTTTTTTTTTAGACTTCATGGCACTTACATGTGTAATATTTGTTTGGATCTGTTTACCTAAAACTTTTTATTGGCCATGCCTAAGTCTATATATTGTTGAGCTATAGTATATACTTGTGTCTATTATTTTGAATAATTTTTTTCTGCATTATTATTCAGCATTCTATTCTCCATACCCTTAATTGGCACATACAATATTAATGTTCAATTCATGGTCAGATACTGGATTTGTATTTGTTTTAATGTATGTTGATTGGGTCTTTAAAATTTATCACACAGATAACAATCGCTTTCAATTATGCTTTCATCATGGGGGGATCTTAGTTCATGAACCCAAGTTTTCATATAAGAGCGGGAAGAGGAAAATGGTTGATATATCGGATATCGATACCATCTGTTATTGGACTCTATTACAGATGGTAAAGGCTTTAAAATATGATATAGGATTGATTAAAGGTTTATATTATAAAGATGGGAATGGTCTGAGAACAATTTTAAATGATCAAAGTATGAATAATTTGTGTAGATTACTTAAAGAGAAGGGTTTTCTTTTTGTTTATGTTGAGCATGGGAAAAATACTCACCATGGTACTCCAATGCTTGAAACACTCAATGAAGATATGGAGTTTCTATCATCAGATAATGAAGTTGGAGATGAAGAACGTTTCAATAAAGATGAAGAAGGTTTAAATGAAGATTATTTTGATACAACATGGTTAAGTGATGAAGGGGATGATGAGTTGGCAAATGGATAGGGAGAAAATAAAAGAATTTAAGGCAAGTAGAGATAGGTTGCTGGCTGTTGCATCAGAGGAATTAAATGAGGAAGGACCATCTGAATCAACAGCTACAGGTCCATCAAAAGCTACTGGACTCCAATTTAAAACTACTGGTGGCTTATCTAAAGCTGCTGGAGGCCCATTGAAAGTTGTTGGCGGCCCATCTGAAGTTGTTGGAGGCCAATTTAAAGTTGTTGGTGGCCCATCTGAAGTTGTTGGAGGCCAATTTAATGCTGCTAGTGGCCTTTGTGAAGCTGTTGGAGGCCCATCTGAAGCTGCTAGAAATGATGGAGGCCCAACTGTTGGACCATCAAGGGCAAAACATCATAGTGATTATATTGACTCTAGTGACCTAGCGAGTTACATTTCTACAAGCTCTGGGCCTGAAACTGATGTGGCACAAAGGGTCAGGTTGAGTGGACCATTTTGTACTTCAGATCAGTTGATATCAGACTTCTTTGTGGGTCAATCTTTCAAGGATATGGGACATTTCAAAGCTATTTTGTGTGAGTATAGTATGGCTAAGTGGTTTTCTTTCATTTTCAAAAAAAATAACAAGGTTAAAGTTAAAGCTAAATGTGCTAGAATTGGTTATGAATGGGAGATACTAGCTTCAAAGCACGAGAATGACAACTCCTTCAAAGTGAAAACCTATCTCGAAACACACAATTGTCTGCCTATAATTAAGAATAAGAAAATGACAGTAAAGGTTGTGGCTAATAAGTTGAAAAATGATATTATCAAGATGTCATTCCTAAGGGCAAGATAAATCATAATGTTGGTGAGAAAACAGCAAGGTGTGGTAATTGGTCTGACAAAGGCTAGAAGAGTCAAGTTAGTAGTGATGAAGGAAGTGAAATATAATTATGTAGAAGAGTTCAGCAAATTAAGACAGTATGTTGATGAGCTTTTAGAAAGAAATGAAAGGTCAACAATTAAAATAGAGGTGGATAGGTCTGCACCAGATGAAGTAGCAGTTTTTCATCGAATGTATATCTATTTTGGGCCATTGAAGAGTAATTTTTTAAAAGGTTGCATATGTATATTTGGATTGGATGATTGTTTCTTAAAGGGTTTAGTGAAAGGACAACTTTTGGTTGTTGTGGGCCAAGATGGGAACAACCAAATGTTCCTTCTTGCATGGGCAGCGGTTAGTGGTGTTGAGAACAAAGACCATTGAAAATGATTTTTGGAGCTCTTATGTGCTGATTTGGGCATCCAAGATGGAATGGGATGGACCATCATCAGTGACATGCAAAAGGTATTTTTTAAAATAAAATAGTAAATAAGACTATTAAGTGTTATGTACTGTATGTATGTTGTGTATATTTTGTATGAATTTAGTGTTTAGTTTTACATTAAAATAAATAAATACAATTTTAAAAGGAGGAAAAGTAGGATTGCAAAGCAATCTAGCAATTATGAATAACTCAGTCCAAGAAAGAAAAAGTTGGGTTGTAAATAATGCATGCAATAAATTATTCTTTAATGTATATCTTCTCATTATTTACTATATTTATTTTGTTGCTGTAAGGTCTTTTAAGTGCTATCAGTGAGCTTCTTCCCTTCATTGAACAACGAATGTGTGCACGACACATCTACAAGAGGTGGGGTAAGAAGTTCAGAGATGAAGACTTAAAGTTTCAATTTTTGCGTTGTGCTAGATCCCCAAACCAGCCAAAGTTCAAGAAGCAAATGGAACTTCTATGCGCCATGAATAAGGCTGCATACAATCACTTGATTGAGAATTGAGATGTCGTGCATTGGTGTCAAGCATTCTTCTCTGATTTCTCCAAGTGCGGTGTTATTGAGAACAATATGTGTGAGACCTTTAATGGAGTAATTATAGAAGCAAGATGCAAAGCAGTCATCAGCATGCTTGAGGATATGAGACTTTATGTCATGAGGCGATTGGTTCAAAATAGGGAATATGGCATGAAGTGGAAAACTGAGGATGGCCCTCGTATACTCACCAAAATAAAGAAGTCTAGGGGGCTGGCAGCAAAATGGGAAGTAAATTGGAATGGGGCCTATTTGTACGAAGTATTCTGGGAAAATCTTGAAAAGTTGGTAAAAGAGAGTTACACCTTATCTTTGTAGCATGGGACATGTAGTTGCTAAGCTTAGGACATCAGTGGAGTGCCATGCCAACATGCCATCAGTGTTATTTATTATGAGGGAGAGGACCCTACAAAGTATTTAGCATATTGTTTTAAAAAGATTGAATACCTTAAGGCTTATGAACAACTGCTTTGTCCTGTTAGAGGCCAATGTTTTAGCCTAAATGAAATGTGGAGGTTGTCTTACCTCTATATGTAAAGAGATCTGCTAAATGACCGAAGAAGGAAAGGAGAAGAGAAGATGGTGAAGGGCCAAAGAAAAAGATGTCAAGGGTGGGAAAGATAATGAAATTCTTGATTTGTTGTCAAGAAGGACACAATAGGTCAAATTGTCTAATGCGACATGTAAGTGTTATCTATTTTGTATCTTGTTGCTTGATTTAGTTATTATTTATATTACTAATTACTTACTTTTTTTAATTTTTATGTCTATGGTCAAACAAACACAGAAAAAAGTTAAAGTCAAAAGAAAAAATCTGAAGCTGCTAGTAGGGCGAGTGAACTTGTTACTGGTGCACCAAGTGAAGCTGCTGCTACTGCACCAAATGAAACTGTTGTTGGTGCAAGTGCATTTCATACCAATGCAAGTGAAGGTGCTGTTAGGTCCATTACATCAAAGGCTATCAAGAAGAGGAAAAAATGAGGGCAAATAGTAAATGAGGGCTACTAAGAAGGTGCTGTTTATGGGAGTGATTTCCTTCATTTTAGGATTGATTGTAGCTTCTATTCTTGTTAAAAGACTTGAAACATCATTGTAATCTTTACTTAATGGAATTTAGATTTTTACCTTTAAAAAAATAAATATTTCTCAAAACTCCCTTTGAAAGAAATGATCATAAAGCTAATATATGGCTACACTTACTTTTGTTTTAAGTCTGACATATTTATTGTTGAAATGATAGTAACAAGAAAAAACACTTAATAATCTGAAAAGTTAGCTAGTTATATTTTTTGTTGGATCAATTTAATCCTTAAATTTTTGTTAATTTTTTTCCTAATACATTGAAATTTCTTTCAAGTTAGTCCCTATACCGTTAATTTTTCTCTACTTTAGTCCACTTTTTTGTGGATAGGTAAATTTATTATTGAGTAAAAGGACTAAATTGAACAAAATGGAAAAGTACAAAGACTGCCAAAGTCTTTTGACATCTTGTCAGCCACATGCTATAATTGTTAGATGTGGATGACATCTTATGGTGACACGTTGAGTGGAAGCAGATTTATAGGGTGACACGCTAACTTGTTGTAGTATTGTGGGGTGACACACCATACCCCAATTGTTAGATGTTGATGACATTTTGTGGTGACACGCTAAATGGTAGCAGATTTATGGCGTAACACACTAACTTATTACAGTATTGTGGGATGACACGTCACGCCCCAATTGTCGATGTCGATGACATCTTATGGTGACACGCTAAGTGGTAACAGATTTATGGGGTGACACGCTGAGTGACAGTAGATTTATGGCGTGACACGCTAACTTGTTGGAGTATTATGGGGTGACACGCCACGCCCCAATTGTCAGATGTCAATGACATCTTGTGGTGACACACTGAGTGGTAGTAGATTTATCATGTGACATGCTGAGTGGTAGTAGATTTATGGCGTGACACGCTGACTTGTTGGAGTATTGAGGGGTGACATGCCACGCCCCAATTGTTAGATGTCGATGACATCTTGTGGTGACACGCTGAGTGGAAGCAGATTTATAGAGTGACACCCTGACTTGTTGCAATATTAAGGGGTGACACGCCATGCCCCAATAGAGTGACACGCCATATGGTTGTAATATTAATTTAATTTACATCAACTTTTGATCATTAAAGGCACTGTGTCTAAATTGAAAAGTTAATGTATAAAATGTACAAATATTATTAAAATTAATAAAATTAATTGTATCCATAAAAAAATCTACATTAGATAACTCTAGTGACGACACCCGTGACGCACTGCCTTCAAAAGTGCTCTGAGGAACACGGTTCCTTTCATTCTAAATCGACGTAAGGTTCCCATCCCCTCCTGCTGTTGCCTCAACTACTGCATCGGCCTGAGGAAGATGGTCTCTTTTAACCTCAATTGAGTGAAGGTCCCCTTTCCCTCAGCAGATGCATCGATAACCGTATCGACCTCAGAAACATGATCTCCTTGAGCATCATCTGATTGAAGGGTCACATCCCCTACTACGACATCATTGAGAACGTCATCGACATGAGTTACATTCTCTTTGTCAACACCAACTACGTCATGGTGAATGTGAACACTAGGTTCATCATGCTACCCATCATCAGCATCATCGTGGTCCTCACCATCATTGTGAGATGAAGCACCACCCTACAAAACGAGACAAATGGGAAAATCTATTAACTCATAAAATCTCACAAACCCTAAACCAAGAATAAAAAATAGGACTACACTTATTAAACGTAAACCACAAATATATGAGCGAAGATAGAATAACGTACTTGTGATTTCAGGCCATCTAGAATCTGACCAAAAATATGGTTCTTAAACGTCTACATTGCGAGACTCAATGACTAAATTGAAGCTTTCAGCTCCAACATGTCTTTTTTATGCTTGATCATGATCCATCGCAATTGACGTTTCATGACTACTCGGTCATTAACTCTTGTCCAATGGGTCAACTGCAATAATATATATTATTGTGTTATTCAATAATCATATATGAAATTATTGAATATAAACCGTTAGAACTTTAATATCTTTATTAGCGACTCTTTAGCACTATGCGATTGAGCAGAGCTGATCGATGGTTGAGGTGCTATTGTCACCTCTATCAATTGCAATAACAGAAATTACTATGTTACTAGATAAACATATGTGGAAATGTTGAACACAAACTGCTAGAATCGATCTTACCTATAGCTCGTTAACACTGTGCGTCTGAGGAGGACCTCTCGGTGATTATGGAGTATGAAATTGTTCCAACTACAAATATGGATATGTTATTCGATAATCACATATGAAATTGTTGAACACAAACCGTTAGAACTGTCCTTACCGGCTGTTCATTGACATTGCCATGGTCGTCCTGTTCCTCAATCAATTCAGGGCCCAACAGCTCATTATCTCCAACAGCAGCGGTGCGCCTCGCTTCATGGCATCAACGATTCTTTTTCCCTTCAAGTTTCTCCTTTTTTCCCTTGCACCTAAACCCTAGTCCGCTTGATCCTCCATGTGCCCTATTGGCAAGTACTGGTGGCATTTAGATAAGGGAACATTGATGTCCACAAAATACTCCCGTCTTGCCTCATCTTGGGTGGACTCCAAGGTTTTGAGTGCCCACAACTGTAAAATAGGTATTGTGCTTAAATTTTAGGGAAAATTATTATACAAATTCACAGCACAAATTAGTAGTTGTTCACTCACATGTTGAGATGACTCCAACTTCTCAAACGCCCTGTAGAAGTCTTTCGGCTTCTGATTGCATTGCCATTTGCACATACGTGGGTAGACATTCTCTTTAGGAGCAGAGGGGGTAACTATTTTTCGAAAAGTCAAAATTGCCTCTATTGCCCAAAAATGCAAGTCAAATATAACCATTATCAGACCATAAATTATAAACGAGTACAACTATAAACTATTATGTCAAAAGAAAACTGAAAAATGTTATGTGACAGTACCTGTATCACCCATGCGAATTTGTAAATGTTGTAGCATAAACGATTATCCTTCTGCAAGTTTGAGGCAGGCACTTCGAACCCTTCAGTAAGTAGTCCTCGGTCAGCCTTCAAATATAGTGACCCTAAAGGAAGACATTCCACATGTCGATGTCCTTCACCAATGACAAGAGCTAAGGCGTCACCCACCTACTATAGTCTTGACCAAATAAAATGTTATTCGCGATCAAGACGAGTGCCATCTTGGTCATCTCTGGGTCTCTGAAAGTTGCCTCTGTGGAACATATCAAGCAACGCTTGCAACTTAACGCTCTGTTGCCCGTTCTAGTATCTCACATGAATTTTGTCAGGAATAACCTCGTACGGTCATGTGAACACATTGAGCATTCGACCAAACTTCAGTCCGGTGATAAGATAAAACTCCTACTTTAATATATACGCCCTGTTCTTGCCAATGGCAAACCATAGCTCATGGTCCATTGACTCTGTCTCAGTGATTTGACGAATCATGATGTTATGCAAGAGACTAACACAAAAGTAGCCTTGCGGATATACATCCAACAACATTCCGAAGCACATACGCTTGACTGCATCGTACTCCTTTTTCCCTTTGAGATTGTTGTTAATGTAACGCAATTGTGACCACTTACAGTAGGTGTTAATAGAAACCTTGAATTATACTTGTCAAAATGGGCCTGGCCTATTGGGCCGGCCCATTTTTTATCAAATATGAGGTGGGCTGGGCCTAAAACTTTAAGCCCATATTTGAGCCGGGCCTAAATGGGTCAGCCCACCAAATTAGTGGGTTGGGGTGGGCTAGGGCGAGCCAACCCTGTGGGTCAAAAAAATAAATAATTTTAATTAATTTAATAATTTTATACATTTAATTATATAATATTAATAATTTAATTATCAATAATATTGTTTATTTTATATATTTTAATGTGTTTAACTTATACTTAGCAAATTAATAATTTTAATTTATAAATTAAATCATAAAATAATTTTATTATAAAATTATAAAAATAATTTTTTTGAAAAAAATAAAAAAAAGGCTAACCCAACCCAACCCATGGCCTAGTAAAGGGTGGGCTAGGTTGAGGTTTTCATGGCCCATATAAAAAATGGGTTGGCCCGGCTCGACCCATATTTTCTTAGCCCATAAGAGCTTGAGCTGGACTGAGCCGGGCCAGCCCATATTAACAGTTATACCTTGAATGCCCACTTCTCCCTCGACACAGGAAGCAAACTATCAAGATCTTTATACTGTCTGGACTGCATCTGAAAAACATGACGCGCATGCACGAGTGAGTTAACCCATAATGTGCAACAAGGTATATTGAAGAAAGAAATATATGTTGTTACACACCATGCATATCAAGTAAAATGTTGTTACACGCCATGCATACCAAGTAAAATGTTGTTACACGTCATGCATATCAAGTAAAATGTTGTTACACGCCATGCATACCAAGCAAAATTTTGTTACACGTCATGCATATCAAGTAAAATGTTGTTACACATCATGCATATCAAGTCAAATGTTGTTACACGTCATGCATATCAAGTCAAATGTTGTTACAATCCAACGCTGAGTAGTGTGATGACACGTCAATCACTATATATACTGTCTCGTTACACAAACTACCCTAAAATACCCAATGTGGTGACACGCCAACCATGGCATGTCGTGACACGCCAATCATTGTAATTATTGACTCGTTACACGAACTGCCCTAAAATACCCAATGTGGTGACACGCTAAAAATCCCAAAAACTAGTTAACCCACTACACGCCATACCAAATGTTGTAGTCCGTGTTACACAATATGCAGATGCAGACCCCTTTCAAAACTTTGGTACGACCATAAACCATGTCAGCAAAAAAAATGTTGTAGTTCTCTATCTCCACAATTTACCCAAAAACCATAAAACCAGGAAGAAAATAGTTAAAACATAACAAATGCAAAAATACGAACATATCAAAGTAACTCAACAAAAAATGAACGAACAAAAGAAAGTTTTAATTTGAGACTGACAGATCTCTTCACTGATAACCGACATTATTGTTGTGATGTCGTTAAGCTTGCAAAGAATGAAGTCGAACACTCTGGTCCTTTTGGGAATGAGGAATGAATCAAACTCTCTTAGTTCCTTCACACAGACATTTTCAAATTCTGAAAGATATATAATTAAAATGAAATGGCCTTATAATATGCATTCCTTCAATGGAAGTTCAAACGATTTCTTTGTTATTGTTGGCATTTTTTTTCTATTTCAAACCATGGCATGTGACATATGCAAGCCATGACGTGTCACATGTTCAAGCCATGTCGTGTCACACATTCTCACCATGACGTGTCACAAACTCTAAACCCTGACGTGCCATAACCGTGTCACATATTCTCACCATGCCGTCTCACACATTATCACTCTACCGTGTAATAGATTTCCTCCATGGCATGTCAAAAACTTTAAACCCTACCGTGTCACAACTGTGTCACATATTCTCATCATGACGTTTCACACATTCCTACCATGCGGCTTCATAAACTCTAAACCTGGCCATGACACAGTCTTGTCACATATGGCCTGCTGTAACACAACCATTTCGTGCTTTGGATTCACATCTTTCTCCTTTCGATTCATTACTGTATCAGAGATTTTTGGTTTCACATTATTCTTGAAGCTTTGGATTCATCACGATATTTTCCTCGTTCGATTCAATATCATTTTTCTCATATTATCTGAATGCCATGTTCGAAATATCTAAAAAACCATCTCTTTGTAACATGATTTTGTTTTGTACAAGCTTATCGAAAAAAATGGATGTTTTGCACAAAATTAGAGGGAACAAATTCTTTACATATTTATTTTCCCCATTTTACGCATATATAAGAGTGCGCGTAAATGAAGATGTCTCATTAAAGGCATTTTTGTCCCAAAATCTCTTCTCTTGATTAAAAACAGTTAAAATTATCTAGAGAGTTATTTCCAAAAACACTTTATATTTAAGGGCTAAAAAAAATTCCTTTAATTTATATTTTTTCATAAATGTCAAAAAAAGATAAGAAGAAAAAGAGCAATCGACGCAGACTTGAGAAAATTATCTCATGGTTTTTCACTCTATCAATAAAGGCTCAAAGACCTTATATATATATATATATATATATATATATATATATATATATATATATACAATGTTTAAGGTAAAGTATGAAAGAGAAATAATGTAATAATTACACTTACTTAACGAAACAGAAAATTGAAAAACAAGTATTAACAAAAATTTTTTAATAAAATGATGCATTTCTCACTCCTGTAGTCTGTTTTTCTTTTCTTTACTCAAAACGGTGAGTTTTAATCTTTTTTATTTTTGGGATTCCTTTTTTTTTTCACTTAGCCGAATGCTCCTTTATTCTGTTGTGTACTCAATCCAATCAAGACTGAGTTTATTCCCTTCTAACCTTTTTGATATTCCCCCCTCAAGATGACATGTGAATGTTATGAATATTCATCTTGCTTAGGAAATTGTGAAATTGCCTTGGTTGTAATGCCTTAGTGAACATATCAGCAACTTATGAGTTAGTCGAAATGTCCATTGGTTTGATCTTACTTTCAAACACCTTTTCCTTGATGAAATGATAGTCCATTTTAATGTGTTTGGTCTTTTCATGGAAAACTGGGTTCTAGCTTATGTGAATAGTCGATTGACTATCAAAGTAGAGTATTTCAACATCTTCATGTTTCACTTCAAAATTTGTTAATAAGTGTTTCAACCAAATGACCTCACAACATGTGAATGCCATCGATCTGTATTTTGCTTCTGTTGAACTTCGAGCTACAATGGATTGCTTCTTTGATTTCCATGTTATCAAGGAATTTTCAATGAAGATATTGGATTCTATGATCGATCTTCTCAAATCTTGACAACTAGCCCAATCATTGTCGCAGTAGGTTGACAATTTTAACTTTAACTTGGACTTCATCAAAATACCCTGTCTTTATGAACCCTTAAGGAATTTTAGAGCTCTATGAGCTACAATGAGATGTTCAAGTTTATGTTTGTCCATGAATTGTGACAATACTTGGATTGCATATGTGATATTTGGCCTACTGAATGTAAGATACAGTAATTTTCCCACTAGCTATCTATATTCTATTGGATTGACCAAACTTTCTTCATCTTGAACTTTATGCAACTTATGGTTATAATCAATTGTAGTAGATATTACCTTACCCCTTAGCAAACCATGTTCCTTTAGGAGATCCAATGCATATTTCCTCTGATAGATTGAAACTTTTTCAGAAGATATTGTTATCTCTAATCCTAGGAAATACTTGACTTTTCCTAGGTCTTTAAGTTTAAAATGTGAGTTCAGGATCTATTTCACCCTTGTTATGGCTTCTAGTAAGGTGCTCCTAATTAATATATCATCTGCATATAGTAGTAAAGCAATGAAAATACCATTTTTTTCATTCATAGTGAATAAGGAATAATCAACAATTGACTGGTGAAATCTATATTGTATAAGCAGTGAAGTAATCTTGGCATTCCATAGTCTAGAAGCCTGCTTCAACCCATATAAGGATTTATGAAGTTTGCTAACCAACTGTGTTCTTTCTAAGTACTCCTTCTGAACTTCATCCCCTTATAGAAGCTGCATATATACTTTTTTTTCTAGGTTGCCATTGAGAAAAGCATTGTCCACATCTAGTTGGCTTAAATTCCAATTGAATGCTACTACAAATGCCAAGAATACTCTGATAGTGGTTTGTTTTGCAATAGGACTGAAGGTCTCATAGTAATCAAAACCGGCCACTTAACTATACCTTTTTACAGCTAGACGTGTTTTGTGTCTTTCAACAGTGCCATTTGCATTCAACTTGATTTTGTAAACCCACTTACACCCTATGACATGAGAATTAGAAGGCCTAGGTACTATGCTTCATGTCTCATTATCTTGTAAAGCCTTTAATTCAACTACCATAGCTTCTTTCCAATGACAATGATTAGTAGCTTGATGGTTAGTGTGTGGCTCATATAAGTTAGATAATGATGTGGTAAATGTTTTATATGTAGGTGAAAGAAGCTGATTGGATAAATGGTTTGTGATTGGATGTGCAGTGACAATTTGACTGTAATTTCAAATCAGTAAAGTATGCATCCAAATATTTTTGGGTATGTCTAATTCTTGTACTCTTTCTGATAAGTAAGTCAATGGATGCATTTTGTAAACGTTGACCATCTTGATCACTATGTGCATCATCTTCACTGCTGGTTGCAATATGTAGACCAAAATACTAGGTGAATTTGGTGATGAATGATTCAAATTTGAAGTTTCAAGTATATCTGAGGTAATACTTGGTTCATTTTGATTTAACTCAACAGATGTGTGCTCAGGGAGAGTAGAATTCAGGAAATTGGAATCAAAATCATCAACATATCTGCAATGCATATTAATTGTTTGATAAAATGGATCTGTCTTTGGTTCATGTTGTTTATGTTGAAATGGAAATATTGATTCATGAAAGACTACATTTCTTGATATTATAACTTTGTGTGCACATTGATCATATACTCTATAGCCCTTAATGTGACTAGGATATCCCAAAAACACACATTTGCTATCTTTGTGATCTAGATTTTTCTTGTGTTGTGACAGAGTTGAAACAAAACAAAGACTACCAAACTCCCTTAAATGGTCATATGTAGGTGGTTTATTACATAGTAATTCAAAAGGACATTTGTTGTTCAGTAACTTGGTAAGAACCCTGTTAATGATATGCACCGCAATTAATGTTGCATTTCCCTAAAAATGAATAGGAATATTATATTGAAACATCATAGTTCTAGCTACCATTAAAATAAGTTGATGCTTTCTCTCAACAATTTCATTTTGTTGAGGAGTTTCAACACAAGATGAATGATGAATGATGCCAATTTATCAAAAAAACTCGATCATTTGAATTCTAAACCATGATCTGATCTGATGTATTTTTTTAAGGAGTTGAATTGTCTTTGAACATAGTGATTAAAAGATGAAATTATTGACAACACATCAGATTTACTTCTCATAAAAAAAATCCAAGTAAAACGTGTGTAGTCATCCACTATAGTGAGAAAATATCTTTTTTTGGATAGTGTTGGTGTCTTATATGGACCTTAAATGTCCATATGTATCAATTCAAAAGCAATTGTAGTGATTTGAATATGCACATGAAAAGGTAATTTTCTTTGCTTTGCAAGTATATAGATTTCACAAACAAAATCTCCTGAACATTTAATATCTGGAAATTCCTTGTGCATAACATTCAATCTTTCCAATGGCACATGCCCTAGTCTAAAATGTCAAAGATTAAAAAAATTATCTTTAAAAACTTTAACAAAGGAAGTAAAAGGAAATTTGATGAGTTTGTCAAAAAGAAACTTGGGAAAATCTTGACCAGTTGAGTTTTCTTGCATCAAGTATAGCTCGAAATAAGCCCTAGCAACCCCAATCACTGTCCAAGAGAGTATGTCCTAAATAACATAGTGCATATCAGTACAAAGGTTTTCTTAATATTGGTAAACTAACCTACAAAAATGAGATTGAATTTGAATTTTGGTACAAAAAAAAACATTTTGAAGGATCAAGCTGCTACCTAACTTAATAGTTCCTATATGAGACACAAGTGCTTTTTTGTCATTAGGTAATTAAACATAGTAGTTTTTTACTGGTTTGACATGGACAAAATTTTCGAGGGAATAGCATATATGATTTGTGGCACCAAAGTTTATAATCCACTGATTTTTTCTTATCATATCAACATTTGCATTTTCAAAAATAGGTGGCAAGTTATTTGATGTATTGAAGCATAGATGACATGAAATAATACCTGCAAAGGCAGAGTTCACAAGTGATTAGTTTCCTTGCTAAGTGTTTTGTGAAGTACTCTTGCCATATTTACTGCAAATTCCATTCTCATTTAAGAGCTCCATTGGCTTGTTAAGTTGTTGCTTTGTGATGGATATTTGAGTCATAGAACTAGTTCTAACCATTTCTTCCTCCTATTTAACTTTACAGTCATCTAACCCTAATATATCACTCACAGTTGCTATACTATTCACCATAGCTTTTCCTTTCTTAAAGTTTGGCTTCCCTTTTGTGAATTTAAAATCCTCTAAAAACCCAATAAGTCTATAGCATTTGTCCTTTCTTTCCATTGTGGTTACATGTAAAGTCCTTCATTTTCTTCTTGATGACTACTGTGGCCATTATTGCAGATGATTCAAGGATTGGTTGTGCCTGAAACAATAGGTTTTCTTGTGTTTCTTGGCTTAGAACCATACTATACACTTTATCCAAACTTGGAATAGGATCCATCAACAATATCTGAGACCTGATGACAGAAAATGACTCATTAAGTCCATTAAGGAACCTAAATATCATATTCTTTTGATATTGGTCTAAAAATGTTTTGAAGCAATTAGGATCACATCTCCCATATAGACAATGTGGTAAGGGCCTGAAACTTCTTAGTTCCTCCTAAACACCCTTCAGCTCAATGAAATATGCATTCACTATCCTAGTTCCTTGACTAACATTTCCTAGGGTATATTGTAAGTTACAAACTCTTCTGTCATTAGGTTGGGCAATGTTTTGTCTTAATGTGCTTCAGATTTCAGCAGCTAAGTCCATGAAAAAAATTGTTGAGGCTATGGGTTGAGTAATTGAGTTAAGCAACCAAGCTACCAATAGATTGTTACAACGGTTCTTTTGAGATATCAAGTTTTGGTATAGTGCCATTAACAAAACCTATTTTGTTTCTAATGGACATGGCAAGTAAAAAAGACCTACTCCAAGCTATGTAGTTGTTACTGTTCAACTTGTGGTTAATAATCATTGAACCAGGACTATCAGTGTGGTGCAGGTAGTAAGGTGAATGGGGGTCTACTATAGGTGAAATTTGTGCGATTTGAGTATTGGTTTATGTACCAGTCTATGAACTACCTTTAGTATTATCAGTAGCTTGTGTTGATTCAGCCATTAGTTTTGTAGATCAATAAAATATTCTTTAATCTACAAGTGAATATTGATAAACAAAGACTGATATGGGGATTAAATGAACTTGAGTAATAAAGCAACAGCAAAAGACTAAGGAGAACTGCTAAAAGAGGAATGATACAGTCATTTGATGATGAAAAGTCCTCTATTATTGCAAGGAAACAGTGATTGCCAACTAGATCCCTACCAACTTTGATACCATGTCAGAAAAGGATTGGAAGAAAAGGAGCAAACGGCGCTGACTTGAGAAAATTACCTCAAGGTTTTTCACTCTATCAATAAAAGCTCAAAGAGCTGATATTTATATACAATGTTTAAGGCAAAGTATGAGAGAGAAAGAATGTAACAATTACACTTAACTAACTAAACAAAAAATTGAAAAACAACTATTAACAAAATTTCTTTAATGAAACGATGCGTTTCTCACTCTTGTACTATGTCTGCCTTTTCTTTATTCAAAACAGTGAGTTTTATCCTTCTTTATTTTTAGGCTTCATTTCTTCTTCACTTAGTCAAATGCTCCCTCATTCTATTGTGTACTCAGTCTAGTTAAGACTTAGTTTATTCTTTTCTAACCTTTCTGATAATAATAAAATTTAATTACTTCATCTTATTATGAAAGAAACTCTTACCTTTTGGTAAATTAAATGATACCATACCAAGACTGAAAAAAAAAGTATAATTCATATATATTTTATAATATTGATTTCATGTACAATTTTGTACTGATCTATAAATGAGAAGACCATATTTGATATTTTAATATATATTGGACAATTGAAAGTACTTTATTCATGGTTACATGTCATGGGTCAGAATTTAAACCTAACCCTATACAGCCTTAAATTTTGAAAATAGAGCTTTTGTAAGTCTATAAATCACAGACTCATATTCCTAACCTAAAAAACATGCCTGATAGGTGATGGAAAGCTCATGTTTATATACCCAACATCCATCCCATCTTTTACTAATGTGAATTTATGACATTTTACCCCACCTAATTGTGCAACGCTCTCATTGCACTGACTCTTTACTCGTAAATGATAGAACTCTTACATTAGTAAGGGTCTACCTCGACCCTTATATCTCTCATGGGGTCCCTACATCAGTAAAGATCTAAATTTGCTCTGATACCACTTGTCCCGAACCGAAACTTAAGCCCAACCTCATGTAACCTTAAATTCTAAAATTAAAGTTTAAGTAAGCTTATAAATCATGAGCCCACGTTTTCAACCTAAAAGACATGCCTGATAGGTGGTGAAAGGCCCATTTTTATACACTCAAATTCATCCCATCTCTTACTAATGTGGGATCTGTGACATTCTACCACACCCAATTGTGCAACGTTCTCATTACACTAGCTCTTTGCTTGTAAAGGATAAGGACTCTTACACTAGTAAGGGTTTACTTTGACCTTTATATCTCTCGTGGGGGCTCTATATCAGTAAAGATTCGAATCTACTCTAATACCACTTATCACAGACCGAAACTTAAGTCCAACCTCATACGACCTTAAACTCTAAAAATAAAGTTTAAGTAAGCTTATAAATTACGAGCCCCACGTTCCTAACTCAAAAGACATGCTTGATAGGTGGTGAAAAACTTATATTTATATACCCAAGATCTATCACATCTCTTACTGATATGTGATCCATGACATATATATGATATTACTATATATATATATATATATATAAGTACATATTTTTATTGTACATTTGACACTCTTTTTATGTCTTTTTTTTAATTATTATCTTGGGTTTATTGATTTAGTAAAGAACAAACTATTATTTTTATGAAATTATCAATTACAAAATTATCCTTAATTTGCTCTGATACCACTTGTCCCGGATCGAAACTTAAGCCTAACCTCATGCAACCTTAAACTCTAAAATTAAAGTTTAAGTAAGTTTATAAATCACGAGCTCATATTTCTAACCCAAAAGACATGCTTGATAGGTGGTGTAAAACTCATGTTTATACACCCAAATTCATCCCATCTTTTACTAATATGGGATTTGTGATATTCTACCACACCCAATTATGCAACGCTCTCGTTGCACTGGATCTTTACTTGTAAAGGATAAGGACTCTTACACTAGTAATAGTCTACTTCGACCTTTGAATCTCTCGTGAGGACCCTACATCAGTAAAGATTCGAATCACTCTAATACCACTTGTCACGGACCGAAACTTAAGCCCAACCTCATGCGACCTTAAACTCTGAAAATAAAGTTTAAGTAAGCTTATGAATTACCAGCCCCACATTCCTAACCCAAAAGAGATGCTTGATAAGTGGTGGAAAATCTATATTTATATACCCAAGATCTATCCCATCTCTTACTGATGTATGATCCATGACATATATATGATATTACTTTATATATATATAAATACGTATTTTTATTATACATTTGACACTCTTTTTATGTCTTTTTTTTTAATTATTATCTCGGATTTATTGATTTAGTAAAGAATAAACTATTATTTTTATAAAATTATCAATTACAAAATTCTATCCTTAATTAATTAGAAAACAATAATCCATTTTTTTTCTTGAGAATAGTTGCATAGGCTTATAAGTTTACCAATGTCGCTGCTACTCATAAAAGCTCTAATACATGGGAAAACATATTATCTCCTCTATTGCCTCCTGATAAGTTTTTTTTACAAGTAACCGCTAATTTAAGAGTTGTTGTTAGTGATGGCAAATCCATTCAATTTTGGCAAGATGCTTGGCTTGCTAATATGGTTCTAAAGTTTGAATTTCCTATATTGCTCACATTGGTAGTGAACAAACAAGGGAAGGTATGTGAATATGGCAAATAGACTGATCAAAGGTGGCAATGGAGAATTGAGTTAAGAAGACAACTGTTTGGTCGAGAATTTGAACAATGGACAAGAATTTGGAGTTTTCTTCGAGATTTCACATTAGGAGAAGGCTTCAAAAATGGACTTGTATGGAAGGCTACTGCTAATAGTAAGTACTCATCTAAATCTTTTTATAAATTAGTCAAAAACCATCATTTAGAAAATAGAGATTTGTGGAAGAAAATTTGGGTTAGGTTGGAAACGTGTGGTTGTGAAGAAGGAATTAGTTAAAAGGAATTCAATAAGCGAGGATTAGGCAATGTGTGTGATATGTAAAAGGGATATTGAATCTGTCCAACATTTATTTTTCACATGTGAAGAGGTATGGAAAGTTTGAGGAATGTGGTGTTCCGAGTGGAACATATGTTGGGTGATGCATGAGAATCCTAGAAAAGTTTTTTTAGCATGGGATAAGGCGTGTAGCAATAATAAATCAAAGATGTGGGTCTTAGCCTTTTATGTAATTACTTGGTCTATATGGCTTTTCTGTAATGAAATTGTGTTTAATGGGAAGCAGTGGGAAATGGGGCAGTTATTTGATTTAATTAAATTACGATTAGCTTTATGGGGTAAAGCTAGATGGCCAAAGATTAGTGGAAAAATGGAGGATCTATTTAGGTGTCCTTCATTAGTTTCTTTGCCACAACAAGGGAGAGTACGAAGACAACATGTTGAACGGGTAGCTCCACAAGATGGGTGGATTAAATTTAACGTGAATGGAGAGGCTCAAGGTAATCTGGGACCAGTTGTAATAGGAGGGATTATGAGAGATAAAGATGGATGTATTCCGTTCAAATTTTCGAGGGCTCTTGGAATAAGAGATTTGAGCATTGCGAAAATTCTAGCCATAAAGGAAGCTTTTCAAATTTTCGTGGGACTCATGGAAAACCATGTAAAGCTATGGGTGGAAAATGATTCGTTAAACGTGGTGAGCTAGATCAATAATCCTCAGGAAGCACCATGGAGATTCAGGCAGTATATTATGCAAATAGCAAAAATGCAAAAGGAAGTATTAAGCTGGAAAGTCACACACATTAACAGGGAGGGGAATTGTGAGGCAGATATTTTAGCTAAGGAAAGTGTTTTAAGAGAGGTACAAGTGTATGAGATAAATTAAGGTGTGTGATGGGGTCTGATTTGACACTAGTTGTTTAATAGGAAGAGTTTTATCTTGCAAAGGAATCCTAGTTTGATTGGGATGTCGAGTGGGATAAAACTCTTGAAGCTGAATGGCACGGAAATAGGAAGGAGTTTAGTCCATGTGGAATTATTTCTCTAATAGTAATACTGGTGTTGGACATGTATGGATTGGGCAATGAATTAATCTGTACAGGTGGTGCTATTTAATTTATATGGTGTTTACCTGGACATCTATAATTTATAAAGTTGCAGACAGCGGCTTTATAATTGGTTTATAATTCGGACATCCCACATCCGGATTAAATGAGCTTAGGGGTTATCATAGGTAGTTTCTATTTATCTATTGTGTAATTAATGTACTTATAAAGACCAAGGTTATTTATAATCTTGACATTCAGCAATAAAAAATTGTGCACTTATAAAAAAAAAAAAAAAAAGCTTATAAGTTATAAGCAAAAGGTACAACTCAATAACTTTTAAGTATATATTCTCTCTTTTTCTTTTAATAATTTATCCTTTTATTTTTTGTCATTTATGATTATTGATTTACCATGACCAACATCCATATATATTATTATAATAGTTTGACACATATGAGAATTAATTTAAATATATATCAATGTACGCATGACATAATAAGTAAAGTGGCACGAATTAATGAGTGCATCAGGCACTTTATAACCACTAAAATAGTGCATTTGAGTAATAGTGAGTGCAAAATCATGGGAAATTAAGATAATACCGTTTGGTTTAGATAATTTTTATTGGGAGTAATTATTAACCAATGAATTAATCGTCTCTCATTTTAATCGAATTGAAATTATTAACCAATCAAGCAGCGTCTATTTCGGAAAGATACAAGGAAACAGAGGAGGAAAGAGGATAGAATGGACAAAGCAGTCCTTTTTTTTCTTGGGCAAGGAAAATGATGCGAAATCACATTGAAATGAGACTGCTGTAGGAGGGAAACAACAGGGCATTGCCGAGGAAATGTGGGCTAAATTGGAGGTCCTCATTTTTAATAGTAAAATGTGAAAAGCTTAAAAGTCGAATTTGTAATATTATATGTGCGACGAGTGACGGGGATTCAAGTGCATTAGCAAGTCATAGTTGGGTTTGGAGATGTATAAATAATATTGATGAGCCGCATTCCGTTTCTAACACGGTAATGTCAATATCTTCTGTCAACATGTATAATAATATTAATAACGTATGCTTTTAATCTTCATCCCACTTCTCCACCAAATCTGCCAACTTTTGTTTTTTTCTTAATATATATATATATATATATATATATATATATTTATAATCATCATTATCATTATCGGGACTTGACATCATTCATTTTAAAAAATTTTATTTAGTTATATTAGTTAAGTTCAGGTTTTATATAATTAATAATAGTAATGAATTCGTAAATTTTTTTACAATTTTGTAGATAGTGAAATCAAAAATTACAAGTCAAAGTAGATTTATTAAAAAGTAATTTATATACTAATAGTTAAATATTAAAAGATAAAAAAAAAATTCTTTCTATAATTTAAAATTTTATTAAAAAATTAAAACTTAAATAACCCTTTTTATCATTTTCTAAAAATTCAAGTCCTATTTTTGAGATATGTTTTCCCTTCTTAATCCTTGACTGCATTTTTCACTCTCTTAAAACAACTCATCTACACTTCAATAATAAGTAATTTTTAACTCAAATTAAGTTTTTAAATATTTTATGTCTAAATATTTTTTTGATTAATTTGATAGTTTGGGACCCAAATAGAATATAGTCAATAAAAAATATTTTTGCATGTCAAATAATATATTGAAATTATGAATCTTTCTATTTTTTTATTTATTTTGTAAATATATTGTTTGATTATTTAATTTTTGTATTTAACTTTTTATTTTTTGTGGATTCTTATTTTTAGTTTTGATCAATGAATAGAAATTTGTCAAATGTTTTTTCTTTTGAAAGCAAAAGTTTAAACAAAGGAAAACAAGACACCCAAAATTGTCAAATTATTAGTTGTTGAATATGATAATTTACTATGCAAGATCATATTTTAATTAATTTTAATATTTTAGTTTATACTGATAAAAAATAAGTATTAATTTTTAACAAATTTTTAGATAAATAAGTAAAGAAAAGCTATTTTAAAATACAAAAAATTATCTCATAAGATTCAGGTCTTGAGCAACAACATAATTCTACTAATGATAGTACTAAATAATCTTTTAAGTAAAGTCATGTTAAATATGATTTAAGTATCCTTTCAGTAAATTTTAAATAAATTTTCTTTTAATTTTTATAATTTTAATTATAACATCACTCAAAAAAAATTTAGATCCATCTCTAATCATTTAGATTCATTTGTAATTATAGGCAAGAACGAATTGATAATTAATGAGGTATTAAATGTATAAAGGGCGGGGACCCATTACACCGCGTGTCCATGACTCAATGCCCATTTTCATGTGGTGGAGCACGAAATTACATGGTCTTGCGATTTGCACTGCTCCTTCATTTCTTTTAATTTTAAAGTCTTGGGCTATTTAGCAGTAACCTAGAAAATTCATATAACAGAAATACTATTGGCAGGTAAACCCTAATACCTAATTGCTAACACTCCATGGTCTTCAAACTCTCCTTTTTCCTTGTTCAAAAGAGACAAATTCCATCTCAACATCCTAGCAAAGAAACGAAAATGATCCTATCTCCAATTTGACCAAAGAAAAAATGGATCCAAACAAAAGAGTCCTACGTCCATTTCATCTAATTCCAACTCATCTGCTTTTGAAACGAATTTTTTTTGTATAAAATATGAGCTTTTTAATTGAAAATTTAAAATTAATTCTTTGAATTGAAAAGATACATGCATTTGATTCTATTTGATAAACTGAAAAATTATGGAAATTTTTTAAGTGATTTAATTTGTATTTAATGAACCATACGTTGCTATTGAAGGTTATGCAACGAGCTCCTTTTGCACATGGGGAGAACTTACTTTCCTTTAAAGAATGAAATCCCTTTTTTTAAAAAAAAAAAGGTTATGTAATGAATAAAATTTTATTTTTTAAGTTTTTTTTCTTTTGACGAAAGAATATATGATATTTGTAGAGGAATTTATGTTTGATGCATTGACAATTTTATAGAAGCTATACATTATCAACTCATCAAAATGTGCCACCTCATTAGTGAAGCTATACAATATTATTAGCTCACCAAATATTGCCCCTGGGAACAAAAACTTGTTAGTTAAAATTCTACTACGCAAATATGTGTATTGAATAAATAGTCTATAAACAAGTAGAGTATCGATCTCATAGAGAATTGATTTAAAATTTTACTAAGTACTAAAATTATAACAATTTAATCTTATCCAAATAATCAAAATTAATTAATTAAATAAAACTAATTAACCAAAATTTAAACTAAAGACAAAAATCAAAGTAATAATAACTTGAGTAAAAATCAAATCAAACAAGCTTAGAATTACAATATCCCTTACATTTTATCTAAATCTTAACTTTTTTCTTCAACTTATTTCAATGAATTGAATTGCTAACTTAGAATCTTCAATTATTTAACAGGGTTTCCTGACTCATTTTATAAAAATATCTATTTTAACCAAAACACTATATCCTTATGTGAATTGAAATTAAAACATACTCTACTCTAGCTACATATGACATTTAGGTATATCCCTATCTTATCGGCAAATCAATTAATATGATCATATGCCATCTTAATTTTAATCTACACTAAACTCTTTTTCTCAAGTTTGTTTAGATTCCTAAATCAATTTCATTGGTAATTAAGTAATTAAATGCATTAAGAACAAATTTGAATAAACAATTCAAATCCTATTAAAAATAAGCAAGAAAAAGATTAAAAATTTAGATTACATATGAGTTCAACTGCAATTCTAGAAAAATAAATTTAACTTATAATATCTAATGACAACTTCATCCAAAGAAAATTAGCCATTAATCCAAGTCTAAGAAAATAAGAAAAACACAAAAGTAAAGAGAGAAAACTAATAGTTGGAGCTTTGTGATCTTGATTCACCCCCCAGTTCTTTTATTTTCTTGCTTTGTTATTGGCTCCAAATCTCCAAAATAGTTGCTTTGTTGCCTCTTTATTTAAATTTGTGAAAAAGTCCCTTAAATAGGCTCTAAATAACCTAATTTTCAAAATCCTGTCAAATTTTTATTTTTGAAAAATCACCCAATGCTGCGGCGTTGAGCTCTCGAGAAAATGTGTTGTGTGCTTCCTTTCACCAGCACTACAGCCTTGTTCTCCCAGCACTGCAGCAATCTATCAAATTCGAACTTGATTTTCACCCTGATATGTTCTTAACTGAGCAAAGTGCTAACATGAAAGTTTTAGCACTGTCTCTTAACTTACCAATGGCTCAAGAATCACATCAATTAGACTTCTGTATTGAAAGATATGCTCTAAATACTGCATTATGTTTAATCTATGTATACTATTGCAGTGCTCTGACTTAGACAAATATATTAACCATGATCCGATCAGAACTAGAAAAATTGGTAAGGATAAAAGGCATAGCCCTTCCTCTTAGAATTCTAGTGGTCTAAGAATCACTTCATTTAGAGTTTTGTAGTGCAAGTTATTGTCAAAACACTGACGTATATGCAGGCATACTTCTAGGTCTTTTAACATCTTACTTTTCAAAATTAAACTCAATTCTCTTAATTCCTACAAAAACATAAAAACTAATAAATAATGGCCAAATTAAAATAAATAAAATTAAAATTAAAATAAATTAATAAAAACAAACTAATTATAAAAATAACTAAATTATAATTAAAAATTAAGGACTTAGCTAATATTTAATAACAAAGTTGGACTAAAATAATTCTATAAAATAAAATTATCACCACCTCATTAATGAGGTAAAATAAAACATTTCTAAAGACTTAAACTTAAATATTAAAAAGTTGTTAATAATTAATTAAATAAAAAAATCTCTTTTTTCTCTCTCTAACTCTCTCATGTAAATGTAAAAGATAAGAATATTGAACATTTAAAAAGAAATAAATAATATTAATTATTTAACATATTCTTAAATTTAAATCAATTTCATTAATTAAAGCACACGTGATACTTATTTATATCATCCACATATAGAAAGTTAGATTATCCAAATAAGATAAACACTTTCAGGTTTAAAGAGGCAAAAATAAAAATTTTAAAATTTAAAAGGACAAAATTATAAAAAAAATTTAAAAAATAAGAGTAAAACTATAAAATTTTAAAACAAAACAAAGATAAAAAATTATAAATTTTTAAAACTTTGGGAGGTGGGCGGGCCCCGCTAAACCCCTTCCCTCCGCCTTTGAGGACATATGTCTTTATTGTCAAAAATTTTACCATTGATATATTTATATCAAGTTAACGGTGTTATGGTAAAAAAAATTATTGAAGAAGAAAAAATATTTGAAGATGACTCGTGGTTTAAAATATTTTTCATAGGTTTCAATCTAAATAATAGAAAATATTGTCAATAATTTATCTAAGTAATAAAAATATTAAATTTTTTGATAAAATATTTTTCAAAAAAAAATTTCCTCTAACAAATTATTATCAAACAAAACCTAAGAATAATTTTAAAACACTCAGCTAATAAAACGCGCAATGAATCAAGAATTGACTTACAATAATAAACACACGTGCACCGTGGGTCTGGTCCAAAAACCAGTACTTTATTTTTTCGGTCTAGTTCTCTATGAATGAGACAAAAAAAAAAAAAAAGGTATATACATGCTAGAGTAGGGCTTAGGCCTTTAGGCGACCAGTAAGAGTCCATTTTTGAATTTTCAGAGGCTCAAAACCCCATTCCATGTTTGTTTCAGATGAGGGAAGGAACAACCTCATCATATCATAAACTTACTTGAGTTTAGGCACTCCGGCAACTGACAAATAGTTTAATAATCTTTTATGCCGTCAATCAATGCATTTTAATCCATTAAAAAAGAAGCGTGAATGCATTTTTTATATTATTAGATTTTATTTTTAAAAGATAAAATTTTAAAATTAACGAATGAGATTTAAAACTCGACACATGTTTTATTAAATAATATTTAAAAAATTAATATAATAACTGAATAAGCATATTTAATTCTCTAACTTTACTTGTAAAGTTTAGAAGGTCCACCTAATATATAAGATAATAATCATTAATATTCATACAAGTTTAACATGTCTTATGTGTGGTGATTAATTTGAGAAGAAATTGTGAGAAATAATCTTTCTCATAAACCTAATTTAAAAATATTATTTATTATAATTTTAACTAATTTTAGTCAATTTTTAACATGACTTGCCAACAATGCCTTTTAAATAATTTCAGATAAATTAAAATGATTTCGATTTTCTCTATCCCGCCATTGAGATAAAAATTTTAAAATTAAATCTCGATTTCTCTCTCTTACCAAATACTATCTATCTAGCCATCTAACTCTTTCTAGTTATCCCAAAGAGCATAAATGACATCAAGGTATATATTTTAAGTTCTTGGATTTATTAATTTATATTCATAAAACCCCAAAGTTGAGTTAAAATTTATTAGACATATCTATGAATTAAAACACTATTGGCAACTTAAACCTGATTACAAGCAAGCAAATCAATTAGTTATTAGATATTGCATTACTGAGTTTTAGACATTGTGTCACTGATTTTTAAGTATTGTGATACTGATTTTTAAACATTATGTAACTTAATCATGGCATAACTTAATCATTGCGTCTTTGGTTTTTAGGTATTGTGTAACTGGTTTTTAAATATTGCTTGATTAGGTTGTAGGCATTGCGTGACTGATTTTTAGGCAATGTCTAAGTCACACAATGCCTAAAAACAAGTCATGCAATGCCTTACTAACTAAGCACATAATGCCTATCAACCAGCCATGCAATGCCATATTAATTAATCACGTAACACCTAAAAATTAGTCATGCAATACTTAAAAACTAATCACGCAATACCCAAAAAGCAGTTATGTAATGCTTAAAAATCACTTAAACTATTGAAGTTCATTTAATAAATTCAACAACTTCAAATAACACACCATATTCCATTTAACAATATAATCAACAAATATACCTACTTCGTAAAAAATGCTTAAAATGCTCAAAGGTTTTTCCTCATATATTAAAATCTACTCCAAAATGTTTAAAATGCTCAAAACGTTCAAAGGTCTTTCTTCGTGTATCAAAAATCACTTTAAAATGCTCAAAATGTTTTAAAAAAAATTTTACTGATAAGGAATACTGTAGAGATAAATAGTCTGGTGAGGAAAGCTCAAAGGATATGAGTCGGTTTGAAACGTGAACTTAAACATATGAGTCGGTTTCATTAAGAGTAATTTTGTTTAAAATTAATTTCTCTTGGTTAAAAATAGTTAAAATTAGAGAGTGTGCTATTTCCATAAACACTGTATTTATGAGGAGTATTTTTGAAAAGAACCCCTTAATTTGAAATAAAAATAATAATAATATATTTATTTTTGTTATGAATAAATGAATGTGTCCATTGAATCTCCCAACCCTTCAAGTTCCATTCATAATCAATTTATATATTTATGATGATTCATCAATAACTTCATTAATACTATGTAACCCCCACATCTATGTAACCCTACAAATAGGGCTTTGTACTTGATGAAAAATTACAATCAATAATAATAAAAAATAATGAGAAATGAATCAGAAGTTCTTCTCTCATAAGAAATGAACCAAAAGTTTTTTTTTCTCTATTCTTCTTTAAATTCTTCTCTCAATTATTTTCTTAGTGTATCTTTCTTTATATTTTATATCAATTTTGTACTATTTGAACAATACAATCAAATAAGATTAATATCTTCAACAGTTAGAAGAACTTTATTTTTTTTAAGGATAAACACCTACATCTACCTACATTAAAAGTTGTCCCTAAATAGGGTTATTGGTTGATACATATATAGTCTAATTGTTTGACATATAGGGTCTTGATTTGGGTTGAATTGCTCATAGGACATGTGTGGTGTTTTGTTTTTTTGTTGAGGGTGTTTGTTTGATTTTTTTTATTGATGAGATTTTGGGTACTTGAGAAGATATGAAGATGATTTTGTCTATTTATGTTTACTTTAAAATATTACTTAATAATATAGATTTTTAAATAAAATATATATTTTTTCATATTAATTTATTAATTAAAAAACATATTCTTCAACATATTGCTTAATAATATGGATTTTGTCCGTTTATGTTGTTCTTTGTTTAGTTTTTCTTCAAGTCATAGAAATTGGTTGTTGGGTTTCTTTCTTTTATTTTTATTTTGGGTCTATTTTGTTTTTTTTAATGTTTTTGGATTTAGGGATTTTAGGTTGCATGTAATTGATTTTAGCTTTTATTCCTCATTGTTGTTTTTTTATTTGTTCCTCATTGATGATTGTATGTTATTTGTTTTATTTTGTTTAATTATCATTATTAATTTTAAAGGTATTTTATTTATTTTAATGTTCAGGGTATCTTAAATGGAGACTATGGGGAGCATGATATGTTAAAAAGGAAAAAAAATGAAAAAAGAAAAGGAAAAGTTGAAACATAATAACTGGGTATCTTTTTTGTGAGTTTTGAAATTGAATTCTTTAGTTAGTTTTTCTCTCTTTTTAATTTTTTGTTATTCTTTCTTAAATTTTTTTTTTTATTTCTTTACTAATAATATTTATAATTTTGTCTTTTTTGAGAAAAATTATCATACAAGTAATATTAACTACCCATTGTTGTTATTTTTAATACATGAATTTTCTATTTTTTAAGTTGATTTGATTTTTGGATTAATTTCTTGGAATGCGAGTGATTAGTATTGCTTTATTTTATTATGCAATTTTGGTTTTTACAAGTTTAAAATAACTTATAATTATAATTGTTTCAAATGTATTTTATATATTTTTCTTATTTTATTTATTAATTTCATGATTTGTTGATTCAAGCTTTCATTATTTGGGTTTTTTATTATTTTTATTCGCATAATGTTGTTACTTCCATATATAAATCAGAAGTCTTTCATTTAAGTTTTTAAATTCTTTATTTGGTTTTTACCTTATATGATTAGGTGTATGGTTATACTTTTCTATTATAGATAATAATCTATGTGCACTTTTACTCAAAGTGTATCAATTATTGACTTTTTTTACCTGTTACTCATCTTATTTAATAATAAGCTTATTTTTAATTATCTTTTGAGTAAGAATATGTCCTTTACTAGAAATATATTCCTTAATTTACATGTTTGTCATTATTATTTTGCTATACGTTTATTTTTCAACTCATTTGATAATTTTTTTTGTAATTACATTATGAATATTCCTAAATGTCATAAATAAGTGTATTCTTACAAAATATAATATTAGTCAACCATTCACTTTATAATTGTATATTATTGAAATCATATTGGTAGAATATTATCAAGTGTAGATTTAGTGAGTTCTGAAATTAGTTTAGTTTTTTTTTATTATTCTTTTTATTAATGTTTAATTCCTTTACTAATTAAATTTACAATGTTATCATTGTTTTTAGAAAAAAATTGTCATATAAGTAAATATGAACTACCTATGGTTTTTCTTATGCATGAATTTTTTTATTTTTAAATTGATGTGATTTTTAGATTAGTTTTCCAGAATGTAATTGATTAGTATTGTTTTAATTTTACAAGGTTTCTTTGAGTTTCTCTTCTAGAATTGTTTGTCCATTTCTTCTATAATTTTTCTCTTCATTTCTTCTTCATTTTCTCTGTTTTTCTTCTTCTGTTTTTTTTTTTTATTTTCTCAACTTATTTATTTTTTGAATCAAATCTCTAATTTTTACTATATTTGTTATTTTTGTTTTCATTTTAAACTTTTTTGCATGTAACTAATTTATATATATTTATATATTTAATTCTTCAACTAACTTTGTTTTTAAAAGAAAAAATAACATCATTTGTAAATTTTGATCTATGTTTTCAATACGATAATAGCCTCCAAGTTGATAGATAATCATCAAAATATCTATTAATTTTTTAATATTTACCTTTACAAATTACAATGTAATTTTATATTTATAAATGATACATTGGTTCACCATTTGTTTTTAGACAATCATCTTCATTATTAATGTAAATTAATTTTATATTTTATTCACACCTCAAATAATTGTATCTTGAATGCATAGCATAGATTATACTCTAGCACACCTAAAATTTAACCTATTTTTGTTTCAAACTATAATCCTGTATATATTTTTTATGTATTTCTTTTTCTTTTTTTTTCTGACCTTTTAAATGAAATCGAAGTGTAAAGTTGGGCAATGTCGGTTAAACTAATCACATGCATTTATTGGTATAATTGGTGGATATTTTGAGTAGGTTTTGAGAAGTTTGTAGTGTGGTCCTCCGTACATTGGAAAGTCAACGACGGAGAGCTGGCCACGATGCACCACTTTCCATTTTATTTCCTTTTTTTCGGCAATAATGTTGTATTCTCATACTTTTTTTTTTGTCATTATTCATGACCCACGAATAGTACAGAAATAATAATAATAATTATTATTATTAAGCAGCCACTTTAGTATTTTATTCTGTTTTACTTAGGAGTCTATATATGAAAGATTTATATATGTATATGCATAATACATCATTCTCATCAAAATTTGAAGAAAAAATAATGTATAACCAAATGTCAATAGTTTGTGGGTAACATCTTCTGTAATTGTTTCTTCAAGCTAAAGAACTGCAATAGCTTAATAAGTACCCACCAAAGCATGAAGCACATCCACAAAAATTAAAATTAATGCCGCCATGTGAATCACAGCTGCTCTGTTTTTATATCTTAAGTCATTTTCAAACCAGTGTCGTGTTGTTTCCAAACATTTAACCCTTCCCTAAACCCCATTTCCAAACACTAATAGTACGCAGCCCTTGATTGTGGAAAACTAAAAAACAACTTAATGCAAGTGCAAGACCAACAGGAACCGAGCAACTGAATGGTGGTGGTTGAAGTTGAAGTCGTTAGGTACTATGCTCTGTTTTTTGTCTTTAAACACACAAAGCCTCAGACACCAGAAAAAGAAAACTAAAAGAAAAATCAAAGCCAGCGTTCTTAACAAGTCCAAAACGCTTGCCTTTCAACACCTTGAATTTGGAAAACAAAGGAAAGACACGTCAACACTCTACTTCTCTCGCTCAACGGGCAATGTTGCTTGTTTCTCCTTCTTTTGTTTTCTACGCAGTGTCTCCTCTCCTTTCTTTTTCCGCCATAACATTTTAAGAAACTTTGCTTCTTTCTCCAGAAAACCCAATAAATATCATTGCTTCGTAGTCAATAATTCAAGGTCTCTACATCTTCTTCTTCACTGGTGGGTGTTTCCTTGAAAACCCAAAGACAGATTGTATTATTCTTTGCTGTTTATTTGTTGTTTAAATCTAATACTGTGTTTCGGATTTTGTTGGCTTAATTGTTTCTACCAAAATTGATTCACATAATAAAGTTCTTTTTTTTTTTTTGGTTTACGGGTCAACTATTTTCGCCATCTGCAAGTTTGCATTCATTAATAATCTTTGTTACCTTGTTTTTGATTTCTAATTCAAATATGTCTTGGTGTTCTGTTGGATCAATTATTTCTATATTGATTAATATTATGGAGTTTCAGGTGTCTTTATTCTTATTTGTCATTAGGCTTTGTATTTGGCTGTAAAAGCTCATTCAAAAAAAAAAAAAAAAAGGTTCTCATACAGTACAGCTGGAATTGATTGTGTGCCTACTAAGTTATTTGTTGTGTTTAGCTTAAAAGCTGTACTTGGTCAATTATTTAATAGTGCTTCAGTTGATTATCCTTCTTGCTAGTTTCCTACTTCTCATTTTTTGAATTACCATCAAATCTATAGGTGTCTGCTGCTTACATGGCAGCAATCCTGGCTTCACACAGTTGTTATTTGCGCAATTGTGAGTTGATGAATCAAGGAAGAACAATGGAAACTCTGAGTTTTTCAAGCTCAATTTCGAATCAGTTTGTGAAGTTTGAGAGGCAAATACATAATCTGCCTATGACAGATAAATCATTCAGGTTTCAAGTGGATATGCAACAAACTGAATCAGCCCCAAAAGTAGGAATCAATGGGCGAGCTATTAAAATGGTGCCTGCTAGTGAGGTAGTGAAAAGAAAAGCTCCAGCCACTAGCAAAGTGGAGAAGGTGAATGGTGTAAAGCAGGTTATAAATGGTGCTAGCATAGTTAGGAGAGATAATAGTCCATCTCTGGTTAAGAAGCCTAAACCTAGAGTGTCTGCAGAACTTCCACCATTAGAGGAGTTAAATGTTCTGCCTTCAGATGAAAGTTTCAGTTGGGCCAATGAGAATTATAGTACCTTGCAAAGGACTATAGATGTTTGGTCTTTTGTTCTTTCTTTACGAGTCCGTGTTCTGTTGGACAATGCAAAATGGGCATATGTGAGAGGCTTCACAGAAGATAAGCAGGTGAGTGCTGTAGTCTGTTGAAGCATACCCCTCTGATTATAGCTTGTGGAGTAGAATCTTTATTTTGGGTTCTTTTTCTTTAAAACCTTGAAACAACTGAAATATTTCCATTCACTTAAATATTTAGAAACAAAATAATCAGATCAAAATTGAACAGGGATGATAAATTACCACAAAGCCTTCAGGAATACAACTTTCTACCTTCACCTTAGACCAATCTAGCAGCTTAGCTTTCCACCCCCACCTCCCAATTTAGGGCCCTTTGGGGCAGCACCCTTGGGAACGTTACCTTTGCCCTGTGTCTTCTGTGTTTTGGCCATCAGTTCTGCTTTCTTTGCCTTCTTCTCGTTCTTAATTGGCTAATATCCATAATCTCCATCATTTTCTGTTACATATATTTTGTTGCTTTTGGTTCTTATTGATTTTGTTTATTTCCTGCAGAAAAAGAGGAGGAGAAAGACTGCCTCATGGCTACGAGAGCGTGTATTGCAACTTGGTCCTACTTTTATTAAGCTTGGACAATTATCTTCTACCAGGTCAGATCTATTTCCACGTGAGTTTGTGGATGAACTTGCCAAATTGCAGGTACTCTTGCTTTCTTTATCTTTATTAATTTGGAAAAGCTTTCTGTCATTGCATTATACTTCCAAATGCTGACATTCAATCCTATACATAAATGGTTCTCTTTATAAGACAATTGTAGTTCCAAGTTCTAATTTTTATCCTATAAATGTTATGTTTGTCATGTATCATTATCCAGGATAGAGTCCCTGCATTCTCACCAAAGAAAGCAAGAAGCTTCATTGAGAGTGAACTAGGAGCTCCCATCAAGGTACTATTTAAGGAATTTGAGGACCAGCCCATTGCTGCAGCTAGCCTTGGTCAGGTGTTTATTTCGATCTTATTTTTTAATAATTTTTATGTTCAAGTCTTAAAATTCTTAGAATCTGCGCAGATCCTAGTTGTTCCATACATCAGTTTATAGTTCTATTGCTTCTTCTTGGTGAATAGTGAAGTTATAGCTGTGAAGAGATAATCTGATTTAGTCTTGGTAATACAGTAATCAATGTTAGCCAGAGATACCCTCTCTATGATCTGAAGTTGAAGCATTCTTTGTATAGGTACATCGCGCTATTCTGCATAATGGGGAGAAAGTTGTTGTCAAGGTTCAAAGGCCTGGGCTTAGGAAGCTTTTTGACATTGATTTACGTAAGTACTATACATTTTTTTTGTCACTTTACCATAATAAAGGTCTGCTTACTTATAAATTCTAAAACAATGATGTTTTTCCCTTTTCTTTTCCTGGCCTTTTGGGTAGTTACAAGTACTTTCATTTTGTTTTTCTTAAGATGTTTGCAGAAACATGTTCATCTCTGGAAACTGCACATACAGGAATATTAGCAAGCAATCACTGGTGCAATTGCTTTGACAGTTTTGCATATATCTGTTCTTTTGTCTTCTATTTATCGAAGAAACATATAGATAGCGGGAAACTAGAGCCTGGTAGTAGTAGGAAGGGCAATCTAATATGTATTATGCTATGTACGTGTACAATGAACAAGCTTTTTCCTTCACAGATTTAGGCTTTATTCATGCAGTCAACTGGCTATTGTTTGTCCAAGTGATTGCATTGTATTTTCTACAGAAATAATGGTTCTGGCTAAATTGTGTGCTTCAAAAATTAGCAGCATGGGTCTTTGTGTATGTTACTGGTACTCAATAGCTTCTTTAATTTCTACTCCTTCTGCAGGAAATCTAAAGCTAATTGCAGAGTATTTTCAGAATAGTGAAACTTTTGGTGGTCTAACAAGAGATTGGATTGGTATATATGAAGAATGCTCCACGTAAGTATTATGCACTACTTTTTATGAAATTTATTATGTTATAAAAACTTTAGGTAAAGTAAGAAGAACATATGAGACCCTGACAAATTACCTTTTTTTTGGGATCTCAGGATTTTGTATCAAGAAATTGATTACATAAATGAGGGGAAAAATGCTGATAGGTTTCGCCGAGATTTTCGAAATATAAAGTGGGTCCGAGTACCTGTATGTTTCGTGATATCAGGCTCCTAAATACGAATGCTTATTCTGCTTTTTCTTTTATCCTGATCTCATCGTTTAAGTCTTTTATCTTGTTCATGCAAGTAGTTTGCAGTTATGCTTACTTTGAGGGCTTTCTCCCTTTGCAGATGGTGTTTTGGGATTACACTGCTACAAAGGTGTTGACCTTGGAGTATGTACCAGGTTTCCATCTAATTTAATGCATTCGATTTCTTTCAGAAGCTATTATTATGCAGCTGAAAATTTTAAAAGATTGTTGCAATTAGTTCGTTCTGGTTATGGTCGATATGGCATTGTTACTTCCTTAACAGGCATTAAAATCGACCAATTAGCTGCATTAGATTCTCGGGGATATAATCGTTCTCGAATTTCATCACGTGCTGTTGAAGCATACTTGATTCAGGCAAGTAAAGTTGACCTATCTCAAATGATTGTCTTGACTATTATTCCAGACTACTGAATATAATGACAACCAACAAACTATTCACTGGATTTTCATGTAAATTACAGATACTGAAAACTGGCTTCTTTCATGCTGATCCCCATCCTGGAAATCTTGCTATTGATGTGGATGAAGCAATCATCTATTATGATTTTGGCATGATGGGGGATATCAAATCTTTTACTCGTGAGAGATTGCTGGGACTTTTCTATGCAGTATATGAGAAAGATGCAAAAAAGGTCTGCTTTCTATCTCATGTGACATTTTTCCTTTTCTAGTCCAAGTTTTCCCTGAAAATTATTGAATATTATATCACAAACAGTAAGAAGTAAAGAAAAGAATCTTTGCATACTTAACAAACTTTTTCCCACTTGTATCTTATAGCAGACAAAATTTTAAAATCTTCATTCTAAGATCAAACTAGCATAAGCAGTGGACTCAATCGTGCAAATAAATTGCAACCATGTAATAATCTTCAGATTTAATTGCCAGGATTTTAAATTGCAAATCCTGGGCCAATAGTACAAAGACATTGAAACATTCATTCCAAGGTAGGAAAAAGATAAAGTTGAAATGATACAGACTATATTCTTTGCTCATTTCTTTTATTGCAATCGGATGCAATGAAACAACAGTACCATCATCCATTATTGGATATATGCAACTTATAGAATAAAAAATATTAGGTCTTTCCCTCATCTTGTGATCAATCCCTCCCAAACTCATGGTTTATATATGTCTGAATGACATCACTGCTTTTATTTGTGTTGTTACTAAATTTTAAGCCTTACTAAGTTCCTACTGAAATTCTCTAACTTATCTTAAGGTAGTGCATCTGAAGATGCTGTATTAGGAAGAGCCATCTTTTCTTTGTCACCAAAACTGACTGGAAACAACCCTGCAGGTTATGCAGAGCCTCATAGATCTTGGGGCACTTCAACCCACAGGTGATTTGTCCTCGGTAGGTCATCACCCGCTACATACAAAAAGGTTGCAAGGAAAATATATGGATTAATAAAAAACCTATTTGACCCCTCTTAATGCTTATATTTTGTTATGTGCTATGCTAGGTGAGGAGATCTGTGCAATTCTTCTTGGACAATTTATTGGACCAGAGGCCAGATCAGGAGACTACTTTGACTGCAATTGGAGAGGTGTGCAAAAGTGGACAGTCTCATTTAGCGTCTAAGCTAGAGAAGTGCTATGTCAATTAAGTAGATTAAGAGAAACAAAAGAAAAGAATAGTCAATGATAGCTTCCTTGCTAACAGTTTTCTTATGAATCCATGCCATTGTTTTCCCAGTTAGACCAAAAAATTTGTCAATTTCAACAGGACCATTTTGAATTTTGATTAATTTGATAACCGGTAACCAGTTCTCTGAATTTTGGAAAAACTAAAGCTTGGAGCATGAAAGTCAATTTAAATGCCAGAATTGAAGTGGATGCATTTGTAATATTTAATTCTTCAGAACTGTTAGTATTTGTCAAAGGAGTAAAGCTTGATATAAACCCTTGTTTTCTTCTATCAAATAACCCTTCCATGATATATTAGTAAAATGAGGTTCTTCTTTGAATATGCTTCTATGCAGGATTTGTTTGCAATAGCTCAGGATCAACCATTTCGGTTCCCATCCACATTCACCTTTGTTTTGAAGGCATTTTCCACACTCGAAGGTGCATCTCATTCACCATAATGATGTTTGAACTCAGTCACTAGGCAAATTAAAATTCATTTTAGATTAAGAAAGCAGAAACCTTATACTGCTTGAAGATGTTAAATGAAGAATGTTATTTCATCCTGCCCTGTCCTCAAGATCATAGTTCCCTTTCAGGTATTGGCTACACACTTGATCCAAATTTCTCCTTTGCAAAGATTGCTGCACCTTATGCTCAGGTTCTTTACATTCTCGTGCATTAACTTAGTTTTCTCTCAATGAAGTTTGTGATCCACTGGCGAATTCATTTCAGTAAAAAGTTATGCTCTAATACTTTGATGCAACCTACAGGAGCTATTAGATATTAGACAAAGGCAGCAAACTGGGACACAGCTAGTGGAGCAGATAAGGAAACAAGCTGATGATGTAGTGCACCTTTTACCATGTTTCTCCAATTCCCTCAGTTGCTTAAGTTGCTATTAGTTTGAAAGTTGGCTTGCTTTGAAGTAAATATAAATATTTATTTTATTTTATTTTATTCATCATTTTATATATTGGAACCTGTGTATATTTCAGGCCAGGTCCTACACCATGTCTATGCCGTACAGAGTTCAGCAAATAGAAGAATTCGTAAAACAACTTGAATCAGGAGATTTGAAACTCCGAGTCCGGGTGCTAGAGGTAATGCACTCTGTATTTTGGAAATTACATTCCGTTTGTGCTTGGAATTGAGAAAACTTGAGTGTACTCTATATATGCTTTGCGATTCTCATTCTTTTCACTTACGTTAATGTTCAATCCAAAACTGCATACCAGTCTGAGAGAGCAGCACGGAAGGCCAGAATACTGCAAATGGCAACAATGTACACAGTACTAGGAGGTACCCTGCTAAACCTAGGCGTCACCTTCGGCAGTCAAGGCAGCCAAATTATTGCTAACGGATCATTCCTCGGAGCAGGTGACGTGTTCCATTCAGAGCACGATATTGGTTCTTTACCAGTAGAAGTATTAAGTTGATATCACCCCCATGGCTGACAAAAGTTGGTTTAATTAATTTGTCCAAATACAGGAGTTTTCTTCACACTGCTCCTTAGGTCAATGCAAAGGTTGAAGACGCTTGATAAATTCGAGAAGATGATATGATGTTAACCTCACGAGGCAAATGATTTCTTTCATGTATATGTTCCTTCCTTTTTCACTTTTCAGTCAGTTAATTGCCTTATTTTGCACCGTATTATATGTAATTTTTTTCCCTCAAATATTTGAGGGTGAAATCAATTGACTATCATATACAAAAAAACCAATGATAGATTGGGAAATGCCTCCCTGCTGGGAAATTTATAGTTGTACAATAAGACATATTCTGAATGGTCAAAAGGGAAATTTCAATTTAATAACAAACATGATAGTTTCTTCTCTTTTAGTTTTCCCGTTCATGCATGCAATTGCAACCATGGCAAGTTTCCATTGGATAGAGCTAGTAGTACTTTTCTCTTCATGCTCTCTAGCCGTTACAAAGTCAGCAGATAGCATCAAACGTGAGCAAAAGGCATATAATACATGCTTAACTCTTATCAAGAATCTACTTTAAATGCTGCAAGTGCAAATAGCATTACTTCACATGTTGCCTGCTGGTCCACATAGTGTTTTACTTTAGATGTTGCTAGTGCAAATGGGTTTTTTCCTTTTTATTAGCATATGTACCATAATTTTCTTTCCAAAGAAACATACCAAGCCATTGGGTTTGTTTACATTTGAACACTTACCATGGAAACTAGTTTTTCTTGGAAAGCTTATGTTTGTCTTCTTTTCTGCTCGAGTATCCAGCGTGAGAATAAGTCAATACACAATAAATCAATCACATGTGCTGATTGCCCATTTTGTTCGCCAGCAGCACCTTTAAAGCTGTACAAAGCAGCCTACTTAGAAGGAAGCCTCACCTAGTTGTCCCTTCTGTTTGCCAACAACATGTTTAAAGCTGCAGAGTGATCACAAGCTAGCAGGGTATGGAAGATGGCTATTGTGGAATCATCACCTAGCTGCTGCTTATTGCTGCAGTTCCTTGACATTGATTTCAATTTAAATGTGGAGAGTATGTTTTTCCCTACCACCATAAAAGAAACTGAACATAGTAAAAGCTAGTGTACAAGAAAAGTACCCATTCAATTTCTGCAGATTTCATAGGCAAACATTTTCAGGATCAAAACATAGAATCTGAATCTCAAAGCCCCTACGAATGAAAGTAATCTATGTTGCGCCAACTCTTCATTTTCCATGAAGTATCCTTGTCAGACACATATCGAGTGGACTAGACATGGAGTTCCAAGCCTCCAAATATATGGAAAAACTTAGAAATGAACATACCGATGTCAGACATATACATATCTGACACTCAGCCCCAAGTCCAAGTAACATAGAAAGCAATCACAAGCTCAAGATAACATGGCCTAGAGGAAGGGGTGTTTGAGGACAAATTCATGCCAAACTGGAAAATAACCTTCCTAGCTGCAGAGCATTAATAATTAGGGGTCAGCTAAGAACTTATTGGAGTTGACAGTATGTACTCCATAATAACCATTACATGTAAAACAGTCAACAGGAGCTACAAAGGCAATGATTTAATAAATTGATCAATTGTCTCTTCAACAGTAGCATCTACTTGTCTGCTAAGCACTGAAATCTAGAAATCAATCTTCCGTTACTCTTTCATAAATGGATATTTTCTGGACAGTTCATTTAACTTACACTGAATGACCTGTTAAAATGTATTCTACAGAACCTACCTATTATGTCAACCATGAAGAAGAAAAGCAAAGAAGCTTCATGAAATTGCAATCTGATATGCTGAGTGTCTCTCTTCTCTATTTCTTTCCCTTCAGTGCTAATAATTGAAAACTGAAAAGAACAGCCCATCTTAACCGCTTATCACAGCCCATTGCAACTCTCACTTTTTCGGTTATAAAACAGACCGTTTTTCCAGGATGCATACTACAGCAGCCATAATCGTCCTCAATAAACAGTAATAACAAAAGGGTGTAATTAGTATGGTCCAACACTCTTAAACACCAAAAAAAAAAAAAACTAATCCATGTATAAATCACAGATATGATATCTGAAGTTTTTGAAGTTCTTTTTTCTAATTTATCCTGAACAATGAAATGACCATGTATGATGTGTTTTCTTTTCCCAAATAGATCTTCTGTGCCAGAAGAGAATGAACGTTAAGAAATTAGTAATTTATTCAAGAGACTAAATCCTAAAAAGCCCTTTTCTGGCTTACCCACATAGATGGGGAAACAATAACTTGAACTATCATCTGTGAGAGATAAAGATGAAAAATGCAATTAATTGCACTGTGAATAAATCATCACCTGGACCACCTGTAGAACGTGTAACAGTTGAGCTCAAGTATGGCTTTTCCCACAACTAGGACTGGCACATATCAGTGTACCTCTTTTTTCTTTTTCTTGTGCACCTTGAGTACAAGAAAACCTTAAAAAGAGAAATGAAGATATCAGCTACTAGAAAATATGGTCAGGCAACAAATGTCATCTAATGAGACTTTCCCAAAATAGAGTTCACAAACAGAAGGGAAACATAAGTTTCATTACCTTTCACAAGTCCAAACTTGCCACCAGGCAGGAGAATCAAGCATATTAAGGAGCCACTCAGTGTAAACAGAACAGCTAGCCCAATAGAGGTTTACTTTAATTGGCACTGCTTGTCAAAAGAATACAAGTAACAAATATGGAGAAGTCACATTATCAATTGCTAAATTGGACTTGGCTGGAATCCGCAACCCTCTCAACTTACTGCCTCATAAGATTGTTGTTGTCTTTGAGCATTGTGTCAGTAGCATTTCCAATCAAGTAGACCTGCTAAGGACATGGAGTTTGAAACCCATCCAAACTGCACCATATGCTCTAATGCTTGTGCAGCTTTGTCCATTTCACCTGCTCTGTCAAAATTGGAAGCTATAAAACTACATGTGGCTGTACTGAGGCTGAGTCCAGACTCTCCTACTTCATTAAGTAAAATCAATGCTTCAGAAAAGTCTTTTCTTTTACAAAGGGCTTCTATTAGTGCAACATAGGCAGTCGCACTCATCGGCATACCATTGTCCAGAATTATATTCCTCAACTTCAAGGCCTCCATTAAGTTCCCTTCTTTACAGTAAGCATCAATCATTACATAATAAGTTTCCTTATCATGTTTAATTCCCTTGGCCACCATCTCTTGAAACAGAGAAAAAACCTCAGTTTTATTCCCAGCTTTATTGTAGCCATTTAAAATTAAAGTGAAAGTTGAAGCAGGTGGGATTAGATTTCTTTCCTGCATCTCTAGGAAGAGTTGTCTTGCTTTCTCCATATTTTTTACTCTGCATAGCTCATTAATCAATGAATTATATGTAACAACATTCAGATCAATGCCTTTGGCACACATAGCCTCATAAAGTTGAAAAGCTTTTCCTACCTTACCTTGTTTGCATGAACTGGTAAGGAGAGAGTTGCAAGCATGAGCATCAGGAAACAAACCCTTCTCATAAAGTTCTTGGTAGATCTCCAGTGCTTCTTGTTGTTTTCCATTCCGGGAAAAGCAACTTATGAGCATACTGTAAACTAAAATATCTGGTTGAATCCCTTGTAAAAGCCAATACCTAGAAGCAGATAATGCTTCAGTAATGTTTCCCGTTTTGCAGTGTCCATCAATCACTGCTTTGTAAGTTTGATCGTTGGGCACTAGACCACAACCAAGCATTTCATTGAAACACTTAACAGCTAGCTGCATCTCCCCCATCTGACTATACCCAGAGATGAAAGCTCCATATGTGTACGCATCTGGTTTTAATCCCCTCCCAAACATTTCATCCAGGTATGTCCTTGCTTCTACCATTCTTCTGGCTTTGCAGAGGCCTACTATAATCGGGTTATAACACAATATATCAAGTAGAACCCCTTGGTCCTTCATTATCTCCAAAATCCCTCTTGCTTCTTTGACTCTATCTTCCTTAGTGTAAGCCAAAATAAGATTTCTGCAAACAAAGGCATTTAGCTTCACAGTCTCCTTAAAAATTTTGCTCAAAACAGCATTCACTTGTTTAATATTACCATAACGACACAACTCATTAATTAAGACAGTATGAATCTTTGCTGTTGGTACCAAGTTTCTACTCTTCATCTCATCAAGCAACTTAAAAGCACTATGTAAGTCACCATCTCGACAATAACCCTTAATCAACGAAGCATAACTTCTCAAATTAGGGTTGATACCCAATCTTTCCATCTCATTCATAATTTCCCTTGCTTTCTTTATATTACTGGACTTACAAACACCACTAAGAAGAACATTATATGTGGTGAGGTCTAACTGAATTCCACTAGCAAACATCTTATCCTTGATTCTAAAAGCCTCTACTACATGATCCTGTTTAAGAAATCCATCAATTAGAGCATTGAAACCAGCAGCTTCAGGCTTCAAACCTTTAGCAATCATCTCCTCTAAAACTGATTCAGCATTTCTCAATCTCATGTCCGTACATAATCCATTAATAAGCATCATATAAGTATAAACAACAGGCACCATCCCCTTCTCAACCATTGCTCTCTTTATTTCAATAGCATCATCAACATGCCCCACTCTACACAAACCACGAACAACCACATTATAACTCACCAAACTAGGACTACAACCTTTCTCCTCCATATCCCAGAAAACCTTCATTGCTTCCTCAACATTCTTAACCATGAAATGTGCGTTCATCACATTAACATAACTATACTCATCGAAACCAATCTTCATCTCATTCATCCTATTGCAAACCTTCCAAAACAACTCCACCTTATTTCTTTTCAACAAATCCTTCAAGAAACCATTACAACACCACAAACTAGGCACAAAATTTTCACCTTTTCCAAAACCACTCGTTAAAAACACATCAGAAGCTTCAACAAGGAACCCCATTTTCCTAAGACTAGTAATCAACATATCAAAAATTGAAGTTTTAACGTCACCCTCCACATCAAATTCTCTACAATAACTACTGAGATAACCCAAAATATCAAAAGGAAGCTTAAAATTCTTTACCATATGCTCAAAAACATAGCTTGCGGGGCCAAACATTTTAGACTTACAAAGGATAATGGCAAGAAGAGAATAAACATCTAAGTCCTGTTGCTGGGTAGTGCCCACTCGGCGTTGAGACCAGATGAAGAATCCGAGAAGTCGGGTCGGATCAGAGGCGGTTCGATTTTGGTGGATAACGGATCGGATTATATCTGGGTTTAGCTTCGTGGCTATGTCAGAGGAGTCCATTAGGCGCTGCCAGTTGTTGCGGCTGAGAATGCTGGTGATTTGGGTCACTGTGTCTTGATGGATCAGGGGTTCGGATTGGGCGGCAGTGGAGACATTTCGGGTCCGCAGCACGTGCGGGGCTGCACGTGCGAGCCTCTTCATATTTTGAGGCTCTCTGAAGTATGGAGAGGGAAGAAAGTGAAGGTTTGTATCAGAATTCAGACGGAGAAGAAGAAAAGCTGAAGAGAGGGTTTTGCTTAAACCTTGACGTGAAATTATGCATTCGCCTATGAAAAGTTGTCACTTTGACTAAAATGCCCTCACCCTTCACCTTTTAATCATAATTTCAAATATAATTATTAATTTTTAAAATAAACATTTTATTCCAAAAATATAAACATCATTAACAAAAATAATAAAATGATTAAAATACCATTTCATTCTTTTTCTTATTTTTTTCTTTTCTCAAACAATGTAATTTTTTTCACTCAAACAATGTAATCGACCACAATGCTTCCATTCGTCAACCGACCACCCCAATGCTATAAAAAAAACAAACACCAATCAAGTGCTCCTTAAGAGAAGGAAGCACCCCTTGAGAGCATCAATATGATAGTCTCCAAAGGCGCAATGTGTGTGTGTCTACGATCCACTAAAATTTCAAAATAAATCTTATTTTTTTTATATAATTTTTTATTTGATAAAAAATAAAAAATAAATCACTCCTCAATCTTATACATAGTCTTACTTTTATTTTTTTAATCAAAATTTTTAAACTTTGATTTTAATTTTTTTTAATATTTAATCAAATCAATTTTTAAAACATATATATATATATATATATATATATATATATATATATACTCAAAGCTTTTGTGAAAAGTATTTTTTTTTTAAATTTAACTAACAAAGATTTAATAAATAATGTTCAGGCTTATAAAATTTATCTAAAAAAAAACTCACACTAATTGTGAAATAAAAGGAGTAGTTCAATAAAATTATGTAGTATGCTTTCATTAAAAATGTTCACAAGTCAAGCCATCTTATCATGAATTTCATATTAATAAGAAATAAGCTAACCCTTGGGTTTATTAAATAAGGTTTTTTTCTACCTATTAGGTATGTCTTTTGAATTAAAAATATAGATCCATTACAAGTGGTATCAGAGCACATCCAAATCTTCATTGATGTGGAATTAGATTAGGAATGACAATAAGTACCCAACTGATTATATAAGGTTAGGGTATCTTATATTCGAGTTTGGGATGAGTGCGGTAGTAATTTTACTATGTGTATCGGGTTCAAGTAAAATCCCTTGGTACCCAATACTTGAATCCGACTATGTATGATATAGTATATAATAATTAATTAAATACGTAAAATTTTGTTGATGTCAGGAATCAAACTTTTCATTTATAATATATTATTGTTAGTCAAATTATTAATTATATGTCAATAATATATGTAAATAATAATACTATTAAATTATTAATTATATTTAAATAATATTTACAATGAATATAATTACTATTATATACCTATTGCAAAGTGTTAAGATTAAATATAGCAATCAATTATATTTGTATTAAGTATAATAGGCATTTACATTTTCAAATTTAGAACATAAATGATATGATTATGTGTTAAAATTATGGAATATGTAATTATAGGTTATATATCTTAAATGATATAAGTTACACGTTAATATGAATATATGATTAATAAATATCTTATATATTAATATTAATATAATAATTACACCTATAGTATATAGTATTGTTTTACCTATGTAAACCAATATCCTACATATAAATAGGTTATAAAAATTAATATATTTAATTTATATAAGCATTATTATCTACTATATACTTATTAACTTATTAAATAGATTATATTTAATAATAATTATTATGCCTATATCCTACATATGTTATATGAATAGATTATAATATTAATATATTTAATTTTTATATAAACATTACTATATACTTATCATGATAAAATAATTTGTTAGCTATCATTATTATATAAATAAAACTTGTAATACACAAAAATCATAACTTGTAAATTTATTAGTGTTGCATTTATATTTACATCAATAGAACATATTAAAGTATTACTATTAAATGATAATAACTATTAACAACCTTTTATTTATATGTACAAATAAGAACATAATAGAAATAATAATAATAACTATAACTTATAAGATGTTATTGTTTTTGGTTATTCAAGTTGTTGTTTGAGATATTAATTTTTGGTTATTTAAATTTAAATTTTATTGTTTGTTTGCTTTTGTAAATTTAATTATTAGTGAATTGTATGGATGTAAAATATAATTTATTATTATATCCTGATTCGGGTAATGGGTATTCATGAAGAGTATAATAATTTTTTTTTTACATAATCGGGTTTTTAAACAGGTTAGGGTAATTATCGGGTAATGAGATGGTAATAGAGTTTGAGTTCAGATAATAAATTCTAAAAATATTCAAGTAATTATAGGGTTCAATTACCTTACTTATTAATAAGGTTTATATTCAAGTACCTCAAAATTAACAAAAACCCTACTTGTTGACGTCCCTAAACTAGATATCATGATCGAGGTAGACTTCGACCAATGTAAGAGTAGATGTAGACTCGGACTAGCATAAAAGTCCTTTTCCTCTATGGGTAAACAATCCTTCTCCTTTATGGGTTAACAACCAATGCAACAAAGGCATTTCACAATTGACTATGATAGAATGTCACATATCTTATATTAGTAAGAGATAGGTATCTTTTGAACTTATAAATAAGAGTTTTCTTTTCCTTTTTAAATATGTCTTTTGAGTTAAAAATATAAACCCGTGATACATTGATCAAAGTCTCATAAGAACCGACTTTACTTGGATTGGTATATTATAGACTTTTAAGCTTGTATAGGTTGTATCTTTCAAAAAAAAAAAAGGTCCTATAGGCCTAAAGATAATATTTTATTAATAAATAATATATTTTATATTTAAAATTAATATTTTTTGAATATTTTAATAATATTAAAATGGATAGATCTAGCCGAACTTGAATTTATCTTTATAACTTCGAAAGGTGTAAGCTTGAGTGAAAAGGGTATACAAACTGTTTATTCGATTAATTCAGGTAAAAAATTCTTTTAATTGAATTAACCAAATGTGCTGTGAAAATCTATCAAACTGTTTGAAAAGAAGATTTAATCAATTAACGAATTAAATCAATTAATTTAATTAAAATTGAAATATTTTATAATGTCATTATATATGTTATAATAATATAATGTGTTATTATCATATAAACATTTGTTATAATGTGTTTATATAATTATATATGTTATAATTATATTATAAATAACTTATATACAAATCGATTAATATGATTAAAAAAATTTAAAATCAAAATCAATCAAATTAATTGATTTAATCGTATTTATTTTTGAATTAACTGAATTTTTTTAACTGAAAATTTCTCACTCTTACTTGCTAAAACCTCTAATTTTCATTTAAGAAAAATATTTTCTTATAATGTTTTGGCAGCTAACTTTTTTGTTGTCACAGCTTCACACTGCTACAAACTGCAATAAAGAACGCAAGCAATATTGCAGCTGACTGCTGTGCTGGCTAATATACTATTGAGTAAAAGTGTAACAACGATATACATATATATATATGGTCAACAAAGAAACAAAATCAAACCTAAAAAAAAAAGGAAAGAAGTGACCTGAGTGCTTGGCTGGCGTGCTTAGACCGTCAGTGGCCTCCCTGGCTGCGTTCTTTGGGGCGCAGCGTCACCCAGAATGGCATGTTCCGTAATCGGAATGATGATTCACCCCACAAAAATGGTTGGTGTGGCAATGGCATTAGACCATTTAGTATAACAATTTTCTTTCTAATCATTTGATCATTGTATCCATGCAAATGCCATGAATCAGAATAGAAGAAATTTGAAAGAAACGAAGAAGAAAGAAAGGTTGGTAGTATAGGTTTGATGCACTTCCCGTCTAATCTTGAGCTATGGTAGTAAACGAGTTTTTGGTCAGTCATTGTCTTTGAAATGAAGACTACTCGTTTCCCCCGCAGTTATAATTCTCAAATGTACAGTCTAAATCAATGACCATTTAGTTTAGGTACCTCACAACTATACATAGGTTTGTCAAAGTATTTGCACCTAGTCCTCAATGGCTGTGGAGTTTGATATTTGAGAAATTTATACATATATATTCCAAATTCAAAGTCAATTTTCCCACTTCCCAATTGGATGGCTACGTCTAGTTTAGTTTAGTTTAGTTACTTTCTTAAATGGTCAGATCATTGAAGCTGTGTCCTTTAATGGAACTCCTTCAATTCCAAAGCCAATGTTGTGCCACATAATTCTTGACTTAAAAAAGTGATATAATGGGCTACCTTCGACAAAGAAAAGCATACCCAAGCGTTCACATAAGACGACGACCCATTCAACCAAACATCCTTGTGCTTAGGGTAAATTTGGACAAGCAAAGACTTCTTTACTGTCTCAACATTGAATGGTTGTTGGTTGAGTACAATAACTTGCTAATTGTAATCTAATTAATGTTTCATTCGTATTAGTTTTATCATTACATGTTGGACCGGACGAAGATACCAGACTTGGTTAGAGTAGACAAAAAAGAAAAAAAAAACCAAGTCAACGAAGGCGAACAATAGATATTAATTTCGAACCATATTTGTATAATGCCACACTTTGACAAAAGCTTCATACGGAATTGTGGGAAGAATGAAAAGAGAAAATTATCCCATTCTCTTTTCCACTATCTAGGAGGGACTTTGAAAAAGGTGCAGGAGATGTAAAAATTAAGAGTTAATTTTCATGACCATCTTACATTCTCTACCATCTTATGTAAATTTAACTAAAGTAATTAAGCATAAGAACCATTAGGGAAACACAGTTACTATTATCTTCTGACTTGGATAACCCTTTTTTCAGCTTTTTCCTTGTATGTAATTCGTTTGACCCATTAGACTCTTTCCACACATCCAACTAAAATATATCATGCTTATGAGTTACGAAATCAAACTAGTACCATTCTCCATGCTAGTACCACATTATATATATATATATATACTTCACAGTTCTACTAAACAAAGTCCAACTCCTTTATAAAACAATAAAGTCTAGCTCACTGAAATTGAAAACGATTGAATGTCTACCTACTCAATGAGTTGGTGTAAATGAAAACCCAATTGACAGCAATTTCTGCTTGGACTCTCCTTGCTCAACTGAGAAAAAAAAGTCAAGGTTGGCCACAATACTCTTGTTTTTTTTTTGTTTTTGTTTTCCACTTTAATTGGTAGACAATAACATTCACAATGTAATTTAATGTGAAAGGTATTTGGCCCAACTCCCTTGCCAACTCTAATGCCTATCTAATGAAAGATAGGGGAAGTATGGTAATTTTTCTTGTTCCTTGTTGTACTCGATGATCATATAGTTTGTGTTAAATAAAAAAAATACACAAACGAGAAGAAAATAATAGTAACCAGTAATGATCATATAATTTTTTTATTCACTAATAAAAAAGAATATATACATAATAAATTTTAAGGCTAAAACTGCTAGCATCCTCTTAGGCTGGGAAATATAGATGCCAAATATTGAATCTATTTGTATATAGAAAGTTGGTTGTCACTAATTTCTCTCCATGTTTGGTTGATATGCTGATATGCTATGTCTTGTCTGTCTTATTGAAGAGTAAACAGGGAATGAAATTCATTAACATCGTTAGCATTGCCTGGTATGAAAACATGCCAAAGAATCTTTCGCTTTCCCTATCCGAGAAAACATTGGGGTTCCTGGCCTGCAATCACATTCTCATGGTGATTGGAGCTGAGTTCCCCACTGCCAGCAGCCATACGCATCCGGGCGCAGCCCCATTTTGACTATTTTACCTAAATATACATAGAGTCCTTTGAGACAATTCAATTTGCAATCTTTTGTTATCTTCCAATTTTGCCCATTGACTTCACCTACCATTACAAAATTTTTATTTCCTCATTTTGTTTCTTTGTCTTCTTCGTGTTCGTCAAAACGTGCCCGTGACAGAATAATTTTTCGCGTACTTATAATAATCTTTATAATTTTATATTTTGGCACCAATTACAAGTTGCAAATTACAATATTACACTAAATATATAGATATTCCTAGCATGCATACAGCATACGTGTGTATATATAATTTCATAAATTTCATATTTAAAAGTATTAAATTATTGATAAGTTTATAGCAATGTAACAATTGTTACCTAACTTTTTCATTTAAAAAAAGTTAAAATATATGAGTTGAATCTCTCTTTTACTTACTTTTATTCAATTAAACAAATTTAAAATTATAAAATCTATAAATTATAAGTTTTTGTGAGTAATTAGTTAAGTTGGTTAATTCGGTTAGAAAATTCAAGTAACCGACTTAATTGGTTTCTTAAATTCTTAATCGAATTGATTGAATTTTCTCCCTTAACCGATTTAACCGTTAATCAACTTAAAAAAAATTGATTAAGTCAATTAAATAAAAAATCTAAAATCTCATTCTATGTATGAAATTGACATCTTTTACCATTATTTTTAAAGAAATGAGGATTCTCTTACTATTTCATAAATATCCATATTTTCTTATTTTAATATCCTAAAGCTGTTTTATTGTTTTTTTTTATATAAAAACACACTTATAACTCATACTTTTAATGTAATACATTTTCAAATAGAATTTTTTACTTTTTTATGTTAGGAATCATTGAAGATAAATTTTATAAATAATATATAGAAAAACACTAAATCTAAAGTATAGATATTTTTCTTAAACTTCATGTTAAATTAATTGAGATTCAATTTGAAAAAGATACAGTAATATATTTAATCATTGAGGTAAATAATTGATAATGAGGTAATCAAAAGTATTATTTTTTAAGGTAACAAATTTATTGTGCATTTTACAACATAAATTAAATTCAAGTTCGAATAAATATAAACACAGTTTATTTATTATTTTACTTTTACTTATTTTACATAACTTAAAAAAATAATGATAAAACTAAATATTTGAAAAAAAAATATTTTTCATACAAATATCTCTATCTCTAATATAAGAAAACAAAAACCTAAAATAACTATGAATTTTTTACAATTTGAACAAGTTCACAACAACATGACGATATATATAAAAAAAAAAAAAGAAATTAAAGAGGACGTAAGAGTCAATAAAATATTTGTAATAGGTTGATGAGGGAATAAATATCCATCGTGAGGCACGTGCTCGACCATTGTGCTTCTCCTTCCACTATATATACTTAGTACCCAGTCGAAAAAATTTCAGTTCATCATTCCTCTCGGTTCTCCATCATTTTGTAACAAAAGAAAGATCTACACAGGTATTTCTCCAATAACTCACTTTGTTCTTCACCCTTCTTTTTCAATTTTTCTACTTTCTCCAAAGAATTCTCGGGTTTAGTTCCTTCATGTAGATATATTCCGTCTTTCAATCGCGACGTTTTCCCGCACTTTCTTCCCCGTTTTTCCCTCGCATTTTCTTGCTCCATGTTAAACGTTTCATTCCTTTGATTCTGCTCTTTTTTATCCCCTTAACCGTGATTTTCGATCTTATTTAATTCTGATTGAATTTCTTGCTCACATCAGATCTATCTTTATCTTGCAAATTTCTTGTTTATACAGCATTTTTTATTCTTTTTATTCTATGTTATTTCCCTTTTTTTCCTTCTGTTTTGAAGCTTTTTCCACCTAATTACTACAGTGGAATTTTTTGCCATATATTATCTGAAAGTCAACGTATCTAAGAAGCAGAATATTTATGTATTTCCATATGTATTTTGTTAATTAAAGATTATGATCATGGTAAGAAATACTCTCTTCTTTATTTTTTTTCGATTAAGGTATAATATTTTGATTAGCCATATTTTACTCCAATTTGTTTACGGATTGAAGCATGGAGCTTAAAGTAATGAGTAAAATACATGTTCTTTTAGATCAAACTTTTTGGGTTGGTGATTGAAAATGTCGATATTCTTTTGGCTTTCAGTCTTTCGCTTTAATTCAAAGTTCCCCACATGCTTTTGCTGTGAAGTTTAATAACAATAAAAGAAACAAAATTTTCTCTAATGATACCCACACAAAGCTTGTGTTATTCAACAGTTATGACTACTCTTTTTACTATAATTATTAGTATTTTGTTTTTATTTTTTCGACACATTAGTAGAAGTATTATCATTAGTATTATGTTTTTATTAAGAAAAAGCTCATCCTGATTTCTACTTGCTGTAGACCCATTTGAGATTCACCTATGGCTCCAACAGCGGCAGCAGCTTCGGATTCAATTAAGCCTAGAGGTATAAAATTTTTTACGTCTTGATGCATCTAGAAAGTTTGCACAATTGATGACTTTTACAGTTGGATTATTAATTTATACATTTGGTGGTCGAGTTCAAAAACTCCACAAGCGGTTTTTATTCACTTATTATACAATAACCCAACTAATAGTTGAATAAAGATTTGCTTATTTATAGTTTGAAAGATGTAAGCCAAGTGTATAAACCCGCCTGTTTGACTTGCATAGATAATAATCCTTTACCGTAAGTGCTCTAGCCTATAAAAATTTAAAATGATTGAGATCATGTTAAGACAATAGGTTGGTCATCCCTCAAGAAACCTAAAACTTCAAATTTCATCTTGCTGATGGTTTGTTCGATGTTCACTGTATGTTTTGTACAGATGTTTGTGTTGTTGGTGTCGCACGCACACCAATGGGTGGATTTCTTGGCTCTCTTTCATCTTTATCTGCCACCAAGCTTGGATCAATAGCTATAGAAGGTTTGATTCGAAAAACTTTGGTTTACCTGTCTGATGTTTGGGTTAATATTTAAATATTTCGGATGCTCTTCCATATTTCTTAATTGCTATATACGTCAACTTGCAGCTGCTCTTAAAAGGGCGAATGTTGATCCATCACTCGTGCAAGAAGTTATCTTTGGCAATGTTCTCAGTGCAAATCTAGGGCAGGCTCCAGCTAGACAGGCTGCATTGGGCGCAGGAATTCCTAACTCTGTTATCTGTACCACCGTGAACAAAGTCTGTGCATCTGGGATGAAAGGTGTGCACTTTATGATTTAAGAGTTACTGTTTTTAATACCTTAAAAGGAGTATTTATTAAATGATTTTTTTCCTTTCTTTTTGCTTGGGGGTATTGCAGCAACAATGCTTGCAGCACAGAGCATTCAATTGGGCATCAATGATGTTGTTGTGGCTGGTGGCATGGAGAGCATGTCTAATGCACCTAAATATTTGGCAGAAGCAAGGTTAACACGTCTCTCTCATTCAGGGTTCCCATGTTGTTGTATACGAGTTGCGATTTCTGATTCAGTATTAGCATGCAGGAAAGGATCTCGGCTTGGGCATGATACTCTTGTTGATGGAATGATGAAAGATGGACTATGGGATGTTTATAACGATTGTGGCATGGGCAGCTGTGCTGAATTATGTGCAGAGAAACATGTTTTTACAAGGGAGGACCAGGTATTATGTTCTCTCAAGGCCACTTAATGAATAAGACTTTCTTGCCTGGCTTGAAATTTTGACTTATCTTCATATTTCTGCAGGACAACTTTTCTATTCAGAGCTTTGAGCGTGGTATTGCTGCCCAACAGGGTGGTGCCTTTGCATGGGAAATTGTTCCGGTTAGACATATATTCTTAATATTAAGCTTGTGCATCATTAAGTATGTACTACTGTATATAACTAAATTTAGTACCGTGCAGGTTGAAGTTTCTGGAGGAAGGGGAAAGCCATCCACCATAGTTGACAAGGATGAAGGTTTAGGAAAGGTAAACATAATTTAGAACCATCCATTAGTTTTCTTACTTTGCTGCTTTGTTTTCTTTTCTTCTTTCTTTTCATCTCTTTAAGTTTCCTAGATATATCACTTAGATATTAGATCACTGGAGTAATGGGTGTTTTTTAAATATTGCTTTCATTTCAGTTTGATGCTGCAAAATTGAGGAAGCTGCGACCAAGTTTCAAGGATAATGGAGGCACTGTTACTGCTGGCAACGCCTCTAGTATCAGGTCAACTACTTATCTTTATTTACTTATATACTTAGGCCAGACTTTCATTTATGTCAAGCCATAATCAAATTGGGAATGCTTAAGTAAAAGAACCTTTTGACTGAATTCTACAGTAAACAATTTGGTCTTCTTATATTGGTAGCTTATTTTCCACTTTGATAAATCATTAACGATAGGACTCTTATTTAGGGTTGTGCAATCATGCAGTTGCATGTTTGGTCAAAATATTACTTTTCATTGGTTCATTTTGAGGAGTGATTTTCAATTTGACCTTGTAAGTCGTTTAAGGACATGATCTGGTGTTTGTAATTAAAGTGAAATTGGTCTTGTTGACAGTGATGGTGCTGCTGCTTTAGTCCTAGTGAGTGGAGAGAAGGCACTTAAGCTAGGACTGCAGGTGATTGCAAAAATTACGGGATATGCTGATGCTGCTCAGGTACTTTCATATGTTTAAATTTGAAGAAATGGTTAGAGAAACTGCCAAATCAGAAGTCTCAAACTTTGCTTTTGAAATTAAGTGGTGTACAACGTTATACTTACATTAGAGTGACTCCAGGCACCAGAGTTTTTCACAACAGCTCCTGCCCTTGCTATACCAAAAGCTATTTCAAATGCTGGCCTGGATGCTTCTCAAATCGATTACTATGAAATAAATGAAGCCTTTGCTGTAAGATTCCATTCCTTTTTCTAAATGTATTATTTTCTTATAATTGATGAAGTTGGCAATTTTGAAATAATGCATCATTCTCTGCAGGTTGTGGCTCTTGCAAACCAGAAACTGCTTGACCTTAATCCAGTGAGTTCTTAAACTAATAGAAACCTTTTTCTCTCTCTTGAAATCATCTGGTTATGTATTTTCAAGTTTAAACCTTTGAATATGAAATGCTATAAGTGAGGTACAGATGGAGGCCATATGCTTAATCTGAAGTTTTTTCCTCCTTAAATGGTTACAGGAGAAGGTTAATGTGAATGGTGGAGCTGTATCATTGGGACATCCTCTGGGTTGCAGTGGAGCTCGTATCTTGGTGACACTTTTGGGGGTATTGAAGCAGAGAAATGGGAAATATGGAGTTGGTGGTGTTTGCAATGGAGGTGGAGGTGCATCTGCACTTGTTGTGGAGCTTTTGTAAGACTTTTTATGTTTGGTAAGTCTCGTGATTAAAGTAGTTATCAACTCATAATATTGCTGACTTAGCTCAATATAGACTATGCTATCTCAAAGGAATTTTGTTTTTTAAATTTAAACACTTGGTAGTAAGTAGTAACTCTTAATCATTAAAAACTGCATAAATGAATGATCTTCCGGTCAATGCAAGAGAAAACAGTCCTTTTTTTTTTTTTATCGTTAGTTGCTCTTATTTCAAGTAAAAAATCAATTATTCATCAAAGGTAGGAAATCCTTTCTGCTTTGGGTATGCGTTGTGTGTTGGAATATTTGTGTCCAGTGAAAGAATCCATTTGTGGCAAGGATTTTAAGGCTTAAGATCTAGCTTCCTTCCTTTGCAACTAGAAAATGAAATTAATATCTTTAGATACCTAATTTGGTTTTGACGAGGGTAATAAGTTTTTTAAACTCCTTAAATCAAATTAAGCATTAATTATGTATTAAATAATGCCTCCAGGTTTGATTAGCACTTTCTTTTTCAGGTTTGAGATGATGTTGTGGAGGATAAACCCATGCCGCCAACGACAGTTTTATGTAGTGCAATTTGATCTTAATTTTTGCTTTTACTCCCCAATAAGCTGTAGCAATTCTTGATTAGCTTTGAGAAGAAATATATTTATGATCTACTTCACATTTCTCTGTTTTAGCTGCTTTTCTGCAAGTTCGGTACTTGAGTTAGCGTGGGGACAAGTTTGATGATATAGGAATAGGCGTAGAACAAACCTTAAAAGGCTATGTCCGGCCTAGTGATTGCGATGCGACGTTGTTGGATGCTCTTAATTGACGTTGTTGGATATCACCAAGGATTCAATTTATCTTATTAAAATGTTAGAATATGAAAACTCATGGTTAGGTGAGCCATGAGGGTCCCTATTTAATGAACTCGCATCAAACTTCGTTGTTGTGCTAAACCATCGAATCTTGGTCTTACAGCCCGGCTTGAATAATGCTATTTGAAAACGATTGAGGCCCTTACTTCTAAATCAAGATCAGTTAAAAGGTTTATTTAAGAATATAAGTGAAAATATCACTTTTAAAGTCTTATGTAGGAACATATTTTCTTAAATTGATAAATAAATATATCATTTCGAGAAATGATAATGAATGGCTATTGCATTCCCCAAGAGTTGAATAAACAATTGGTCCACATTTCCTATGATTATCTTATGTAATGATGGGTTACACAGTACTAATCTTGTGTTGTTACACAGTAATATAATATCGGTATCATAGTTTGGAGGGATTATTAGGGCCTAACACGGAATGGCATGCCTACCATCTATCCCCCGCTGTCTCTTCACCAATGGCAAATTGGCAATGGTTTTCAAAGAATGAGAAGAAAAGTTGGGAAAGGTTATCTAATGGGTGGGTGCGCCTGCGACTGCATAGCTGGAAAATAATCAATAAAAAGAAAATAATAGAAAAGAAGAATAAGAAGAGTGGGCTACCACCAATCCTAGTCCACATTCATCTCCACCTCTCTCTGTCTCTCTCGGCCCAATTGGCCCACCTTCCTTCTCTCTCTCCCTTGTCTGAAAATGACAAATCAAAAACTAATCAGAATCATCAGAAAGGAAAAAGGAGGAGAGGCACAAATACCAGAGCGATTCTCTGCATCTCTCCCTAAGGAAATCATGGCGGTAACTTCCCTATTTCCTTGTTCCCATCTCTTTTTCATATTCCCATACATGTATATAATCCTATTTATTTATCTACGCCTATCCTTTTTACGTTTCATTTTAAGATTGGATTGATCTTTTTTTTAATTGTAAATTTTTGCTTTTAATATTGTTTTTTGCATCTGCTTATTGTTGCTGAATGTTTGTAATTTATAAATTTCGATTTGTTTATTCGTTTTTCGAATGAATTTGTTGGCCTTCATATTAAGTTGTTTCTTTTCCTTAATTAAATTCTCTGTTCCATTTGCTTTTTTGAGATGCTGTGGTTATGGATTTCGATAAAAAAATAAATAAATAAAGATTTTTGTTTATTTGTTCCTCTTTCTCAGCTTTTAATTTTACGGATTAGGCTTTCAAATTTATCTCATTTTTTAAAATTTAAATTTATTTTACCATTTCCTTTTATTTATGGATATCTATTTTATCTTTATATTTACAATTGCGAATTGATTTCCTAATTCTCAAGTTCATACGTTTTTTGGGAGTTTGATGGATCACATTGCCCAATTTTCTTCTTTGATACTTCCCGTGAATCTTCAACAAACTCAATCACTCATTGCTTGTAATTTAATTATGCTACCAGGTTTCATCTCGAAATCAAATTACATAATTGGTTGAAACCTGCAAATGAAATCATTATTAATGTTTCACCGTATCAGTGGTGCCTTTTGGTTATTTGGTGTGCCAGCTTGTTGTTTATGTAGCTATTGTTAATTAGTATGTATTTCTCAGATTCAATAATTCTTTTGTTAATCAAAGATTATTCAGACTTCTGTAAATTTGATTATTCCTTATCTTATTGAGAAATAGTTGTTTTTAGCTATCAAAGTTATTCTTGTTGGTGTGGTGTCATTGTTTCTCCTTTTCATTTGTATATGTATTTTCTTAGATATCCTAATATGAGTTGGAAGTTTAGCTGAAGGGAAACCTGAAATGTGTTGTCAGCGAGGGCTTTGATTTTTTCTTTTCCCCAGATACATATAGACTCACCAAGTTTTGGCTACACAACAGAAAATTCCTCTCTCCGTCCCCTTTAACCACAGCCCCTTATTTTCAGGATTGAAACCTGAGACCACCCAGTTGCAGTCTCAAGTTCTAACCACCAGATGTCCTCATGGGGACATCAGTAAGGACCTTGATATGTTTATTTAAAAGTGAACATTTATGAATGTTTTCGTTGTGTATGCCTGTATTTGAACTATAAAGAATAGTTATTTGCAAGCATAATAGAGAGTAACTGCAGGTGGAAAATGTTAAAATATACGGGATAAAGGATTTTATGACTGCTTATCGTAGTGTCAATTCTGCATGTCCTGTTTTAATGATAGGAATAAGTTGTATGTACATACAGTATCTATGCTCTCAATGTTGTCCTACCTTGTTTTAAATTGTTTAGTTTCTGCTTGTTTCCTCTGTTATTGCTTAGTACTATAGTTATTTGAAATTCTGTGTCTATGTCATTACATGTCAAGTCCATCTTCATGAACCAGCCATTTTTTATCATATCTCCTTTCTTGATTGGGCAAACATCATGAACCGGCAGCTAGCATTTAAGAAGGTTGAATCACCTTCATTAATGTATCTGGCAGGTTTCTTTAAGTTCATGGATCCCTTACATGAGCTGCTATAATATGCAGGACAAGGGTCGACCATTACCAAAGTTTGGTGAATGGGATGTCAATGACCCTGCATCAGCTGAGGGATTTACAGTTATCTTCAACAAGGCTAGAAATGAGAAAAAGACAGGTGGCAAGGTTGACTCACCAGGGAGAAAGGACCCCACATACAAGCAAGGGGCTGTTCTTGGAAAGCCTCAATCTGTAAGTAGTAATCCTGCTTATGCTTTATTTTTATTGCATTTACAGAGAAATTTCTCCAGTTTTTTTGCTTTGAGCACTTACTCATAAATGTCTTGAAGCATTACTTTTCTCACTCATAAATGTCTTTTCAAGGATGCTCATGATTTTTTTCTACTATGAAATAATTTCTGTGTATTGAATTTATTTTTATACAGACCTTGTCACCTTTTGTTATTTAGCAATTTGTGGAATTCTCTTCTGGCATTCAAAAAATTGTGATATTTTTAAAGTTATATTTGTTTTCTAGTACCATGTTCATGCCCCCTTTGGACGCTTCCTTTTCCAATTTATCAAAGAGAGAATGGTCCTACTTGGAGTGGATTGGTAAGGGTCCTATCATCTAGCATTTTGCATATAGTGACTGCTCTTAAACTTGGATCTGCAAACTTATCCTTGTCAGTTCCGGCTGTGTCAAAACATAGTAAAAAAGTGGAAACAGAAGGATGGAAAGCTAACATCTCCTTCAATAGTGCATTGATTTGTTTGTATCACCATCTTTTTTGATTTCTCCTCCATTGATGTCACTTTCTGATTTGTACAAATGCCATCATGTGACATTCTTGTCCTCTTCTGTGTTTTCATTTCATCTGTATTTTTAACACACTATTTATTGTTCTTTGACCATTTCTTTGAGGGTCATTAGAAGTGTCTAGCTTGTTAGTGCAATGTGTTATTTGGGCAGCTTCTTGTTCTCTCTGGGACCCCTTAAGCAAGGGCACATGTGTATGTGCACGGTTTGAATTTTTGGTGGGGCTGCTGCTAATTTTTCATGATATTTATGGATTCACAATATTGAATATATATATATTTTTTTTCAATGTTGTGAAATGCAGCAGAAAAAATGGTTTTGCTGTATACAAGCTGCTCATGCAGACTAAAGAGGTGGCTCTTACAGCGTAAGAGCTTCCAAAAGAAAGGATTAATTATCTACACCATGGCCATGCCCGTTAGCAATGATCCAGAAGACTGGAGCTGTATGAGCAGCTATGATAGGTCCTGGTGGAATGTGTTAGTTGCCAGTTTGAGCAATGGCGATGATGTGAGCGTGGGACGAGAGAAGAATGTAGTTTTATGTTTATGTGCACTGCTGGGTTGTTACTTGCATATTTTTTGCTCCCTTGTTTATTCAAATATGTTATGTTATGGGTTGACACTATTGTTTGTGACATTTGTAATGTAATCTGTATTAATTTTTTGGGTGGACCGGATTTTCTTGTGTGTACCTTCATATATCTAATACTAAATCAAACTCTCCCTTTTCTCAAATTTTTTTCTCTTGGAAGATCATAATAATGCTATCAGATTTTGGCAAAAAGTGTGCTCCATATGATGCATGAAAAGATTAAAGACGTTGTGAGTGGCAGGACAAATTTGTCTTGTACATTTAACATGAAGGTGCAATCTTTTGGCCTTGGCATATAACTTCTTGTGTGATGCTGTTGTGAGAGAAGTGTGTGTGTGTGTGTGTGTGTGTGATAAGGCCTTGGCAGCATATTCTTGATACATTGCACCATATTTTTTATTACCTTTGGCAGCTTAAAACAGTTGTTTATATATTATTTCCGAAAGAAAGATAATTAACAAATTAACGGAAAAGAAGGAAACATAACCTTGCTGAAAAAAATCAATACTGATGTGTTCCACTCAGAATGAATAAGATAATTTGGTGCCACAAAAATGAGCCACCTTCCAAAAAACAACCTTCGCGTCTGATGCCACAACATTGAATTACTCTCTGTAAACCTTCTCTACGCAAGGTCCTAAATCAGATGGAGGGCAGGCACTGTCATAGTCGTGGTCAAATTTGGTACACAACTGCTGCTAGTTAAACCACAGATCAGACGAACTTCCAGCTTGGAGTAACATAATCAATAAACACCCATGGCTAGACTCTGGATGTTCCAAGTTTTCGTTCGAATAATCGTCTCAGAAGGTAAACTTGAAGGGTGCTAGCCCCAATAAGTGCAGCTGATTCAAGCATTGCCTTGTGAATTGCTCGACGACCCATGCTATCATTCACTGCAGTCAAATTATAGCAAAAGCAAAATGAATTTTGCTTGTCTATTCCTTGGGACAAGTTAATAGCTAAAGCTATATGACCATGTGTAAAAGGACAAAAAGAAGAGCAAAAAGAAAAATGGCAACGGACAATTTTTGTACCATAATTGTCAACTAAACCAAGCCTAGTATTCATGGCAGCAGAACTCAGCCCCCTTTCTAACAGGACAAGATTTTGACTGACAAGAAGTGGAACGGATCCAAATATCTTTAAAATAGGGATAGATACGCTAGGAATTGGCCATGGATTGATGACATAGCATAATTAGATCTGATAATTCGTGTTAATGTATCATAAACGTGTCAGATACGATTAGACACGAAACACATTAAAACTAAATACAAACACGACACGTTTAACATTCGTATCTTAAATTTAAAATAAGTACACATTTAATACACGTGTAACACGACACGACACGACATGATTAATATGTTTATTAAGCGTGTTAATATACGACACGATACGACACGATTAACATGTTTATTAAGCGTGTTAATATACGACACGACACTATTAATAACACGTTTAACACGATTAACACATTTAACATGATTAAATAAAAATATTTACAATTAAATATAATTTTATTATTTAAATTTAAAATCGATAATTATAAAAATAATTATAATAAAATAAAAATAATAATAACATCAAATAATCACTAAAAATTAATAATTAAGATTGAGCATGTATAATTACATTATACTTTTTATAAAATTAAAAAAAATTATTAAAATAATTATTTAAAATTTTTTATATAATATTAAAATAATTTTTAACTATTAATTTTTAATAGGTTAATAAATGTGTCACGTATACACGTTTAAATACGATAACATGATTAAATAAATATGTTTAAATGTATTTTAAACGTGTATGATATAATTAGACACGAAACATGTTAACTTTAAACTCAAAACTTGTTTAACCTTTATCTACTCGCATCGTGTTAACACATCGTGTTTAAAATTGTTAGATCTAAGCATAACTATTACCGCTTTTTGACAGGAAGCATTTAGAGCAAGGCTTTCAAGGATTCGCAGTGGCAAGAAGTACAAAATATTGAAAGAGAGCAAAAACAGTTCTTCTAAGCTACCTATTGCCTGTCGGTCAGTCTGAGCCTCTATCCAGTGCTGTTCGAATTGGATGTTGTAAAGAGCTTCCTCCAACTTTGATATCTGCTCAATCAAGGGGGCAATATGCTCTGCAGACATCATTCAACAGGAAGTAATCATTTTTCCTCTTTTAAGGGGTTATAGACGGGGATAAAAGGAAGCAAGGGAACATGTTACTCACCATCCTTTGCATGCTGCTCCTGGTTTGCAAAATGCGCAAGCTTTACATCAAAGTCAATGATTTCTGACCAAAGCGCAGCAAGGAAATCAAACAGCACAACTTAATTGAAAACCCGCAGCATGTCTGATTGGAGTTGAACTCCCTCTTTTGAGAGACTGTCAGCCCTCTGGTTTGCCTCGCGTTTGATGTGATGAATCTCCTAATCTCCTAGTTTCTCTTTCATCCTCTCAATCTGTATCAATCATTTATGCATCCTCCAAGGCGCACTAACCGGTGACCAAATCCATTTAACCACATTACTCGAATCACTTTCAATAACAAGTTTGTGACCATCATTCGACCTTGAAACCGCGAATATCATCATCGCTTCCTTCACTGCTCTAACCTCTGCCAAGTTTAAATCCACAATGCCAATGGATTTTGCAAAGATAATCATCGATTCTCCTTTAAAAATAAATATTGTTTACTTTTTTTTTAATTGAAAACGTAGATTCGAAACTTATTTTTTTAGATAAAAATCATATACTAATTAACAAGTCAAATATATGAATACATAATTATGTGTTAACTTGTTTCAATTTGTTCCTAATAATGATCTCAAGCTATACAATGAGAGATAATTTTTTTTCTTGTTTCCTAAATTTCAATCATTTGTCGACACATTTCCAACATTACCACTCCTATGATATAATACAAGTCAAAAACAAAGGTGATCAAACCTGTTGGGTTGAGGACCAAGCTTTAATGCACCATTGGGCACTCATGGTGGAGTTCATAAATCATACATTTTGATCAATCAATGCCTGTATATGCAAGCAACATTACAAGCAACATTTGCAGATAATGTAAGTAACTGAAAAAGAGTTGCTTCTTTGTAGGGATTCATGTCTGAACATTACATTGTTGCATTGAACGTGACAGAATTTCTGTAACTTGCCCAGCCTCACTTGAATTCCTAAGGTTTGAGATTACAGCAGAACTCCACCAGACAAACTATCTCTGTTCAACCCCAAAACCAAGAACAGGCCGCATGAAGGAAACCTTTATTTAAAAATGTTTTGCAATCCATCGAAGATCCTTAAAGCTCTCAGTTCACCACTCCTCATATCCCTCAATCTCTTCCTCAGTATCTGGAACCGTTCACATAAGCAGAATGAAGCAGAAGCATCAGGTCAGGAAGCAAGATATAAATTATTTAGCAGCAGTATATGCTCCTAACTTCATGGTCTAAATTCCTTATTTTCATGAAACAATATGCCCAGTACCTAGAACATGCAACATCTAATATTTTGCACTAATGAATCCTTGGCATACTCAAGACCTTAATTCAGTGAACATAAGTGGTGGGATTTGGTAGACAGAATATGAAGTACTTCAATTCTCAAGCAACCAAAAATGAGTACTTCACTCGATAACAAGGGAAAAACACTGCCTAAGCAGATTACTAACTCAAAACTCAGCATCCAATCGAGGGAGCTCAAACAACAGATTATAAGTGATATGTTATGAAACAAGCATCAACATAGATGCGCTAAACAACTTAAAAAGAAATTTGAAAAATCAAACGAGGTTTAGTCTTACATATTGAGCACGAAATAGTATTCTCTGCTCACTTGTACATAAATCTACTGCTAGCTGTTTCATAAACACTCTTCGGTTTAGTTGTTTTGGAGATGTCACATCCAAATCCATGGAGCCACATGCCTATAAAAGAAATTACCAAGAATTGCACACTGAATATGAGGTATTTAAGACGAGCCCTATCTATATCAAATCAACCCTTTTTCATTTTTATGGTAACTTCAATCTAAGTAAAGTTTTCCAAGTCCTGAAAAAAGATATTTCTCTCACCTGCAAGAATTTGGAGTATTTTGATATGCTTGACTCGCAACTGTCTAGAATAAATTGCCGTGCTTTTTCTTCAATTTCAGGGTATCTTAAGTCCTTCTTGGTAATAGATTTATTTGATGCTGCAGCAGCCATCTGGAGAAGCAACCATTAGGAGTTCAATAATCAAAATTTATTCCATGATTTAGTGGATAGAGTTCTCAAACCTCTTAAAACTGCCGGCTCATGCTTGGAGGGCTGACTGCCAGGTAAGCATATGCCATTAACTCCAGTGGCCAACCAGTGATTTGTATTGGATAACACTGAGAACTGCCAGAAAGGTTCACAGATTTGATATGAGAAATTAAAATGTAAAAAAACTAAATATAGATAACAGAGGAAGCACAAATCATAAATATAGATAACACATTTAACTCCCTAATGAATCAACCCCAAAAATCTAGGACTACTAAAACAAGATTAAATTAAAAAATGAGTAAAAAACATTTATCCAGCTTACGCAGACAATCCATGCTTCCTTAAAGCTTCCAACTTCTCCTTATAACATTTGTCAGATTTTTTAAGCGATAGAGGGAGCTCTACTGAATCACTAGGATTTGTGCCCTCTTTTGGAGCAAATCCATAAGATAACAACAGCTCTCCATTAGATTTTTTGCCATATGATATGAAAACCTGCATAAAATGATGGAAGCCGACATTTCAAACTTTGCCAACTAACATGATATTAGTGGTCCAAACTCCAAACTCTGAGGTTGTTCATGCTTACAACAGATTAGCACGTCTATGATCATTAAGAAACTGATTGATAATATGTTACTTTAAAGGGTGAATCCTAGCTTCAAAATGTATCAACCAAATATGGTGTTCAACGGTGAGAACAAAATTTATAAGTATCTTAATATACGGGAATGTATGTAAGGATACATATATAGTGTGCGTGTGTGCAGGCACTCATGCACGAGTGCAAAGAAGTGGCTGCATGCTCTCATGCATACAGGTAGTAAGAAAAAGAACACAATGTTTCCACCTCCCGTTTAAAAAATTAATTGCAAATTCCCTTGAATAGATCTCATGAAGCTTCCAAATCTGAAATACTTTAGCAACCGGCTTTTTTGGAAGAAGTAGTAATCTTTGAAACAAAATCATTAATGACAACCAAATAATAATATAAGTTATATATATGATGTACATTTTGTGAAAGAAGAAGTAATTGTCTAAAGAAAATCATTAATGACAACCAAATAATAATTTAAGTTCTATGTATGATGTACATTGCTCTCCCTTCACATACATAGTCATATAAGAAAAGTAAACAAAAAATCTTTCAGCAACAACTTTATTATTGCTCTAATCTTCTATGATCCCTATGATCAAATAAAATATATGTCAAAATCTCATTTACCTGCTCACCTGGCTGATAAGCCCGATCTGTTGTAAAGACAACCCCCTGTGATCATTTGTCATAATCCAAAAATGTTTCCACCTTAACCAAAAAAAGACAAGCGAAGGTACTAATTAGATTAATTATATATCTTGTATGCATCCTTTATAAAGAAAGACTTCTCTACATCCCACAGCTATGGTTGAGCATATCTGCCCAAGGAACAAGGCAACCTTTTCATCCATTGAAGGTAGCCTCACCTGTTTTTAACAGCAAAATGAAAGTTTTAACTTTTCCATTCTTATAAATCAACTATCCTCTCCTGCACTTTGTGTTAAACCTCTAAATAAGCCCCAATTACAGAACATTTACAATGCAAAATTGTATGCAATAAAGTCACAAAGTTAGTGGTATCAAAGGAGACTTGAGAAGTACAGCATCATTTACCTCTTTAGTTAAATTTTAAGGCAGAGATATATAATTTCAAATAATTTATTCTACATAAAAATTCGAAGCCGTTTAACATTGCTACTGGCATACGTAAACATTTTCCAGGTGACCTGGTCAAGGATTTAAAAGTTGAGAATTTTAAGAAAAACACAAAAACATAAAATTAAGAACTTTCTCACTTTGACAACTGACTTAATTTCCAGGCAGAATTGTGGGATCAATTTGACTTAATTTCTATATATATATATATATATTTCAATGTTGTGAAATGCAGCAGAAAAATGGTTTTGCTGTATACAAGCTGCTCATGCAGACTAAAGAGGTGGCTCTTACAGCGTAAGAGCTTCCAAAAGAAAGCATTAATTATCTACACCACGGCCATGCCCGTTAGCAATGATCCAGAAGACTGGAGCTGTATGAGAAGCTATGATAGGTCCTGGTGGAATGTGTTAGTTGCCAGTTTGAGCAATGGCCATGGGGTGGGCGTGGGACGAGAGAAGAATGTAGTTTTATGTTTATGTGCACTGCTTGGTTGTTACTTGCATAATTTTTGCTCCCTTGTTTATTCAAATATGTTATGTTATGGGTTGACACTATTGTTTGTGACATTTGTAATGTAATCTGTATTAATTTTTTGGGTGGACCTGATTTTCTTGTGTACCTTCATATATCTAATACTAAATCAAACTCTCCCTTTTCTCAAATTTTTTTCCCTTGGAAGATCATAATAATGCCATCAGATTTTGGCAAAAAGTGTGCTCCATATGATGCATGAAAAGATTAAAGACATTGTGAGTGGTAGGACAAATTTGTCTTGTACATTTAAAATCAAGGTGCAATCTTTTGGCCTTGGCATGTAACTTCTTGTGTGATGCTGTTGTGAGAGAAGTGTGTGTGTGTGTGTGTGCGTGTTAGATAAGGCCTTGGCAGCATATTCTTGATACATTGCACCGTATTTTTTATTACCTTTGGCGATTTACAACAATTGTTGTTTATATATTATTTCCAAAAGAAAGATAATTAACAATTTAACAGAAAAGAACGAAACATAACCTGCCGAAAAAAATCAATACTGATGTGTTCCACTCAGAAAGAATAAGATAATTTGGTGCCACAAAAATGAGCCACCTTCCAAAAACACAACCTTGGCTTCTGATGCCACAACATTGAATTACTCACTGTAAACCTTCTCTACGCATAGTCATAAATCAGGTGGAGGGCAGGCACTGTCATATTCATGGTAAAATTAGGTACACAACTGGTGCTAGTTAAACCACAGATCAGATGAACTTCCAGCTTGGAGTTACATAATCAATAAACACCCATGGCTACACTCTTGATGTTCCAAGTTTTCGTTCAAATAAGCGTCTCAGAAGGCAAACTTGAAGGATGCTAGCCCCAACAAGTGCAGCTGATTCAAGCATTGCCTTGTGAATTGCTCGAAGACCCATGCTATCATTCACTGCAGTCAAATTATAGCAAAAGTAAAACGAATTTTGCTTGTCTATTCCTTGGGACAAGTTAACAGCTAAAGCTATATGACCATGTAAAAGGACAAAAAGAAGAGCAAAAAGAAAAATGGCCACGGACAATTTTTGTACCATAATTGTCAACTAAACCAATCCTAGTACTCATGGAAGCAGAACTCAGCTCCCTTTCTAACAGGACCAGATTTTGACTGACAAGAAGAGGAACAGATCCAAATATCTTTAAAATAGGGATAGATACGCTAGGAATTGGCCATGGATTGATGACATAGCATAACCATTACCGCTTTTTGAGAAAAAGCATTTAGAGCAAGACTTTGAAGTATTCGTGGTGGCAAGAAGTACAAAATATTGAAAGAGAGCAAAACAGTTCTTCAAAGCTACCTATTGCCTGTCGGTCAGTCTGAGCCTCTATCCAGTGCTGTTCGAATTGGATGTTGTAAAGAGCTTCCTCCAACTTTGATATCTGCTCAAGCAAGGGGGCAATATGCTCTGCAGACATCATTCAACAGGAAGCAATCAATTTTCCTCTTTTAAGGGGTTATAGACGGGGATAAAAGGAAGCAAGGGAACATGTTACTCACCATCCTTTGCATGCTGCTCCTGGTATGCAAAATGAGCAAGCTTTACATCAAAGTCAATGGTTTCATGGTAAGGAGACTTGTTGTAGAAGCAGAAACGGTAAACCCCTTTCTGTTGGACCACAAACTCATATTTTTCACTTGTCTTGTCACGAAAATCATGAATCTGTTCTCCGGAAGGTCCCCTTATCTGAGAACCAAAACAAGTTTAAGCTTAATGAGTGGTTTAAGAACACTTGTTAAGATGTTACTTTTGAAAATATTTTTATATTAAATACATTACTGATAATTAATATGATGATTTCCAATACATTAAATGAACAAATGAATTTAAATAGTAACCTCAACAAGTGTTCTGAGAGAACATGTTCAGAAAGATCCCATATTCATTTGTTTAGCGTCCGTCACATGTTTAAAGTGCTTGTCATCCAATGTCCGAAACTCTAGCTGAGATAATTAATTTTAATAGAGCCCTTTAACTCTTGGACATAGGTCACTATTGGATTTTTCTCCTGAATAATACCTTCCATTCTCATCAAATTCACCTCTAAACTTCTTCTGACGATTATAGATTTAGTCATAGTAAACCAAGCAGAAGCAGCAAAAGAAAAAGAGGGCTATAAAACCATCCCGGATATTAAAGGGTCTTGGATGTACAACCCAAAACAACAAAAACACTTAACTAATTGATGCATCTCCGTATATTCATACTAATACAGATCATCACTACCTATGTACTTCCCATACTCTCCCCATTTTCATGAGGTTTACAAGCTAATTGGAAGAAAACCATCTAATTTAGTGCCTATTGTTCTTGTTTAAACCAATTATCAATAAGAAAAAGCCTCCTGGAATAACCAAAACATCTTATCCCATCTATTCCAGAAAGCATAAACAGAAAAAAAAAACACAAACATAGACGTCCAGAAAATGTCCACATTCACACAAAAATCTTGCAGGAAATATTTTCTTCCCACTAACATTCTTTTGCTAACTTCTCTCACATAATTACCCTTTAATTCGACATTTCAATACAATAACCATTGAACAACAAACAATAAACCATCTATCTATCTGATAAAACAAGTCGAACCCCATATTGCCTAAACTAATGAAAAGGCGAAAGGAAGAAACAGAAACGTACCACAAGATCGATACCTTCGTCGCTAAAATGCCAAGGGGAATCAGCCTTAATGACGACGAAAGAGACATGAAGAGTGTCTCCTTCGTACTTGGCGTCGTGAGATAGGCATTCTTCTCTGTCTATCACAAATCTCACTCCTTGTGTTCCTTTTAAACTCCACAGAAACAAACCCATTGCAATCCATGCAATTTCAACGCTTCTCTTCCATCCCTTTCCCGCCATCTGATGTACGAAACACTAAGAACCTAGGAATCAGATCCCTGCTTCTTCTCAGTAAAGACCAGATCAGAGATAAATTAAGAAAACTTCAATAATGTCAATAGCTAGGAGTCTTGTCTGTTCAAAAATCTAATAAGGGTGTAATTTATTTTAAACAAAAGAAAAAAGGTTCTTCAACCGAAGAATTAGTTTAGCTTTTTCTTTCTTTTCTGTTTCCAGTTTTAGAAACAGGAAGAAGGTAGAAGAACAGATCACCAACGTTAAAGTGGCGTTTGCCAAGGAAACTCATACTTGATGAGTTGGACAGGGACTTCCTGTCACTCTTCTTTTTCTCAACTCCACGATGTCGTTTAAGCTGGCTTTTGTCTCACTCACGTGTCGGAACTTGATTGGAGGAGACGACACCATAACCAATAGAACTGTTCCACGTCCTCCTTAGACAAGCCTACTAATTTTATTAGTTTTAATAATATTATAACTTATATTATATATTATGGGGTTTTTTCTTTTCAATTAACATCCTGTGATAACTTATATTCCCGAAAGAATTCCCAATTAAATACAACTTTGGGAAGAAGTTAGTTCCAGCAAGTAATCCTGGCTTAGGATCTCAAGGCATGTTGCCCAGATTGTTCACTGCAAGAACTGAGTTTGATCATACCCAAATCTCAATACTGTTTGTACCTAACTTATTTAATTACAAAAAAAGGCAAAACGAAAGGATGAAGAGAGCGAGCAGAGGATCCATCCTGCTTATAAGACTCGACCGTTTCAGGTGAAATTGCCTAAATATAACTTTGGGAAGAAGGTTGATGCCCGACTTCCAAAGCTCTATTACTCCAAGATAAATCCAGAAGAATTAAAAGAGTCAGATCCAGAGAAGAACAGAGGCTTGTAACTATTTACTTCAAATTTCAGCAATTATCATCTCCGACCAGACACAATAACCACAAAAAAACTGCTATTAAATCATAGATTTCGAATTTACATATGAAATCGCCAAGTATAGTCAGCTGCACAACTTAAACACACAAGCACCATGGCTATACAACCAAAATTTGCTTTGCGTAGTCACAGTTACTGGTATTTGATTTTTTTTTTCTCTACAACATATGAACATTGTGTATCAGAGATAATCACCTTCGAGCAAAGACACTCGATACGTGAAAGAACCTAGGATTTATCTGGCAGTTGCACCAGTTGATTGCTAGAGAAGGCTATGCTTCTCTCTTCCATGCACAGCTTCTTGTAAAGTCCCTGTTGATGAGCAATAAACTGCAAGAATAAATCCCTTAGCTCCTTAGCTCTCTTGTATTCCTCAGACCCAAAACAAACAAGCTTCAATTCATTGCTAAATCCACCACCACTTCTGTTACGTAATTTTTTCTGTAAAATGCAAATGCTAAATCAAATATTTGTATGTTTGAAACTGGATAGTGTTAAAAAGGCATGAAGGTCCAAATGCTAGTAAGATACTGGTTTAATGGGGTATGCATGAGCATCTTTAGACCTTTCATTCTACTGAAAATAGAATTAATACACTTGTATAAGACTTACAGGGGATTCAAGCATCACAGTCCAATGATCATTCATTGACATTTTTTCAGCGGCCACCCATGGTCTGCAGGCAGTGGTATGAAGGGATGATCTAAGAACAACTCTAAAGTATAACACTCCAAAAAAATTGCACCAGAGTTTGGCTGAATGTAAAGCTAAATTGACATCATTGATTCACTTCCCAAGGCATTCAACTAAAAAAAACTCGTCAACCAACTTGAGTAAAACTATTTGCAGGGAAGACAAACTTGCAAAAAGGTAGCTAGGGGATGCAAAAAGAACAGGAATTAACAATTTAATTACCATAAGAATGGATTATGCAAATCCAATTTAGGAAAAAAAGAAAAGACAGAAAAGAGAAATGCGAAAGGGAAAGCTATATATATGAGCCAATGACCAACAAGTAAATGCTGATGGGTTCAATAACAGCACAAACAAAATGATAGAATCATTGCTTAATGAAACTAATTCTATCTTGTATAAAGTCTACAAGGGCAACACAACCATGCATACGTTATCACATACCTCCCATTTGAGGACACAACAAAGTGATTAGGATTGTCCAAAAAACCAAACAACTGTTCAAGATCTTTTCTGCAATCCAACACAATGACACCATTGGTATATAACTCCCATGGTAAACTTGGAAAAATATATACTTGAGATGCAATTGAAGTTTGTTTATGTATGAATTCGAGAACTGTTGATGAAGACAATTCTTTTTCAAGATTCTGAACTAGTATCATGTGATACTTTTTATCCCCTCCTATATCAGTATCCTGCCTATTTTCACTACGAATTTTTGCACCTCCTATAACAGCTGCAATCAAAATCCAATATTACAACAATGAATATCTATCAATTGTAATTGAAAATTTATTGCAACCAAAAATAAAGACAAACCTTCTGATGGCCACACTTTACTCAAAGAACGCTGAGAACACTTTCCCTACAAATAGGCAGACATAGCATCAGTTTTCAATCTATTGCTATGTGCTTAGACAAAAACTCTCTAAACATCACAAACACAAGAAATTACTTGTCTTGATCTCCCAATAGAACTTAGCTTCTGCTTGACAATTGGGCTACCATTTGCTTCATGTCGAAAAACAGGATTGAAAGCAACATCATCAATAGTGTCAGAACCTAATTTACACAAAGCTTTCTCTATTTTCTGCGTTGCTATCTCCATAAAAGTTGCAAGCTTTGGCTCTAACTCTGCACTTTGGAGAAGGCATATATTTGCGACCCCCTTTTCCACTACATTCCCAACGTTAGGGCCATGTAGCCAAAAGAGCAGGAAGGTACACTCACACTCTTCTTGTCCATTTACATTAGAATGCTTCTTATGCACCACCTAAAAAATAGCCCACTTTCTAAATTCAATAGAAATATGAACTCAACATAACTCTTTATATAAAATAAAGCAAAGGCAAACAATATTTCCAAGAATAAACAATTAAAATTAACCTTTATCAACAACAAAATGCATGATTTTCCCTTTTTAGTATAGAATTACTATATTAAAAGCAAAAAATACAAAAAAAAAAAAAAAACAGTAACAACAAAATGAAGCCCTTTTATAGTTTCACCAAATGGAAGCAATATCAGAGGGAAAATTTGCAAATATGCAAGACCTTTATTCAAAGCACAACTTAGAACAAATAAAATGTGTTATATAATGGGTTTTAACTCTTTAATGATGAACAAATTAAATACACTCATACTATTTTTTTCTTTTTGAGCCAAGAAAACGTATACTGTGTTAGTCACCTTTGGTTCCCAACAATGTAGCATCAATACGAAAAATAAAGGGAAAAATAATAAAAGTAAACAATGAATATGAAAACCCATTTTGGTAAAGGCACGAGAAGTTTGAAAGGACGTAAGCGAAAGAGTTGTACGGACTTCATCGACAATGGCATCGTAAAAGAGATTGTCGTCGTCGCCCAAAGAATCAGAAGCACAAACACGCATGCCTCGGACGATCTGGTAGCAGTCGCGATCCTGGAGCTGGGCGGAGACCTTACGGAACCTTCCTATGAAGTCGTAAAGCTCGTCCTCGGACTTGAAACCTTCGGCGAGGAAAACGTTGTCGTGTTCCGCAGGGAAGTTTTCGTACTTGACCCTTAGCTTATCACCTCTCTCGCCCTCTAACGATACTCGAACACTATACCAGGCGTCGTCTGGGTACGACCGAAACTCCGTGTTGTAGCTTTCCTCCGCCGATGAAACCTCCTCCACCGAGGAGTTGTCATCGCCGAAATGAGACATTATTTTTCTAGAAGTTTAAGCTGTGTCGCTTGGGTTTTGGGGGGTTTGCAGGGAAAAGCCTTTGAAAGGAGTGCAGGTTTTTTCCACATAAATATTCTTAATTGCAAACAGTAAATGTATGTGCAGCAATTTGGCTTTATTTTGGATCATCAAATTCTATTTTTCCTTTTTTTTTTATCTTTTGTATTTTTCACAAACAAAACCTGGCCGTGATTTTGTAAAGGAGAATTCTTATCTTCCTCAAATTGGTAATAAAAATGTATCCCTTTTGCTTTTTTTTTTTTTATTTTCTTAAAATAAAAATGCTTTTGATTTTAATTTTGACATTTTGTTTCACGTAAGAAGATAAAAAAATGAAATAATTATTGTGTGAAATTAAATTAAAGTAAGAATAACTATTATATAGTTTGATTTTTAAAATAAAACTATTATTTTATTTTATTTTAATATTTGATTGATAAAATAATTTTAAAATAAAAAAATATATATGAATATACGTGTGAATGTCCGTTGCACTCTTCAATCCTTTAAATCTATGTATCTAATTGTGTAAATTCATTCTTATTTTGTAAGTGCATTCCATGTATATGCATTCTATTTACTAAGTTCATTCTCTCTACATGTATTCATTCTCTTATTTATTTAAATTTATTCTCCCTCCATTTATAGTACTTGAACAAAAAAGAAAATGAAAAATCTTCTTACTTTCTTAATACTTCTTTCAAATTATATTTCACAACAACAACTTCCATTTATTATAATTTGTAATTTAAAATATTTAATTTTTTATAATTTATTACAAATATGATTCAAATGTATTAAAATTTTAATATCATTATTTTCTTTTCATTTTTTAAAATATTAAAATATTTATAATTTATTTAAAACATTAATAATTTATAATAAAACTTTATTTTAATTTTGTTTTTTTTCCAAATTTCAATTTTAAAATATTAAAATATAATAATTTATAATTTATTTAAAATACAAATAATTTATTTATAACCAAAATATTAATATAATTTTTTCAACTAACTGTTAAAATGGAATCAATACAATGGAACATCGATCTCACACTCTACCACTAGATCTATTGCAAAATCAACCCTTGCTGAGATCTAATGCTCCTTACGGTCAGATCTAGTTGTGGAGTTGATGCTTCTCATGACTAAATCTAGTTATGAAATGCTGGATTGGCCATCGTCGTTGAAAGAACTGATGAAAGATGACGACAATGGAGGAAATTTAAGGTTAGGTTTTAATAATAATAATATATATATATATATAAATTGTCATTTCATAAAATCATTAAAGATATTTTTGTCTAAAAAATTTTTCTACCTCCTTCTTGGCTTGCAAAATAACTATTAACAAAGGAAAAATTCAATAAGAGCTAACTTTTCTTTTTGCATTAATAAGTTTGATGTAATGTTTTGTATTGTAATTAAAAATCATGCACAATGCATGTATATTAAGTTTAATGTTTAAAGAAGAAAGTAAAAATATCTTAATAAATTAATTTTTTATTAATTAATATATATAAATTAATAAATTATTAATTAAATAATATCTCAATTAACTACTGATCCTCATATTTTTAATTTATAGAGGTTTAAACATTTCCGTCACAAAAGGACCATTCATTCCAAGTACAGTCATTCTGATTAAAAAAGAAAAAAAACAATAATAGGGGAATGATACGACAACACCCGGACCATGAAGGCGCGTCCCAGGGTCTACTCTACTCTTATCCAACTTTCTTTTACGAACTCACAAAGAAATGTCTTTACCAAAAAGCCTAGTTATTCCCTTTCCAAGGTCTCTTTGCGTCACTATTGACTCCCCAACCAAAACCTGTAACACAACAATGTTATCTATAAGTATCCAATACGCGTAGGAGATGCATTCACATAGATGTTGATACCAACTCAAACTCCAAATTTCACCTAATTTGCAAAACACAGTCACAAGCTTTGCTTTTTCACATTCAATTCACAAATCAAATCAGTGCCTGCACGATCAAATATCTAACAGAAGGTTTACTTCTCAGACGTTAATGACTACTGTCACCACTTGGTTATACTTTCTCCTATACTCGGATAGCAACTCCCAAATTACTTCCATCCCAATACCAAAACTAATCTTATATTTCAATAATTCATCACTGGTCTAACATGCAACAGAAAAAGATATCGTCTTGTTATTCTAAGCTCATAGAAAGAAAAACATTCCTAGCATCAAACAAAGAATGCAATATGCTCACAACTTATGTAACTTACAGCTTTAACACCAGCTTCTTGTACATAAGCAACATGATCTGGAGTAAACAGCCCAGATTCCCCTACGACCTGATGTATGAAAGTTAACAATAAATTATTTAAACAATTTATGGTATGTATAAATTGGACAGAAATGCACTAACTTTATCTTCTAATGCACAGAAATGTATATGGAGAAGTCTCGCTTACTATTATATCTTTCTGACGGACCATTTTGCCACGCTCTCCTTCAAGAAGCTTCTTTGTGTTACTGATATCTAGCTCAAATGTCTCTGAAGACAAGCATAGGTAGGGCAAGGTTATTGATGCCTAATACACTGTGATTACAGACTATATGGTAGGGCAAGGTGTCAAGTTCGCAGTATGTTCTGGTCAGTGCTCTTCGTTTGGAAAACAATATGATAATAAACTGTATTAGAATTTATTTTGGCCTTTGGGGTGGTTAGTGACTGCAAGAATCAAGCAACTTGGAACCCTCTCTTCACTACATCACACATTTTGACTGACTATTGGAGATATTATCCAATATATATTCTAAGGAAAAAAAATTTTTTTTTGAGAGAGTGGTGAAATAATTTAAATTTTAGATTATGAACTCATTTCCCCAGAGCCAAGTGCTAGTAAGCCAGTTTTCACAGTATAGTGAACACCTTAATTGAATACTCCTGATCCAGAACAAGGTTCTTGGGAGTAGGGGAGAATCAGTTAAAACACTGTACACATTCTCAGACAAGTCATAGAAGTAGACAACATCAAAGAAACAAATTTAAACTAAGAGGATCGGACGGTTCATGAGGCAACTCAATGAGCAACTGCTAAAACTTAAAAAACCTTACTGAGGTTACGATTATTGATGCCAATAAGTTCAATCCCTTCGATACCAAGAACGCGATCCATTTCCCTCTCATCGTGCACCTAAAAGAAACCAATGCAAGCAACAATAAAGCATATGAATATTGGAAAGAAATACACATGAAAATTTAATAATTCTGAATGTTAGAAGCTTTTTATTAAACCAAGGATTCGATGATATAACTCTTAACAGTCTCAAATGTGCTTTGCCAATTGATCCAAAAAAAAAAAACTGCCTCAATAATCATGGAAGTAAAATAAGTTTCATAAATCCAAAAAGCACCTCAACCAATTACAAAGTACCAGATCAATAATAATAACAATGAAAGCTGTGGTCTAACCTCTACAAGCGCTGCCAAACCAAGCATCTTGCAGATTTTAACCATGTATCTGATGTCAAGATCAGGCAAAACAGCAGCAATTAAACGTATTCCATCTGCTCCCTTAATTCGAGCATAATATATCTGCCATGCATCTATCACAAATTCTTTGCAAAGTAGAGGGCACTGCATTCATTATGAGAGCAAAATTAATCCGTATATAAGAATAAAACAAGACAAGATTAGAGATTAACAAACGACTAGTAAAACAAACCTTTACTCCAGCACTCCTTATTGCCTCCAAATTTTCAAAGCTTCCCTAAATTGAAGAGGAGGGGAAAAAAAAAAAGCAAGTCAGAGGAGTAATATACCAATTAAGCGATTAAACACAAAATCTTCAAAAGCAAAACTGAAAAAATTACTGTGTTTACCTTAAAATACTTTTCATCAGTCAAAACACTAAGGCATGCGGCTCCACCCTTCTCATATGCCCTAGCAATCTCAACCTATCATGGAAAGCATCTCTATGTGTTACAAGTCACACAACAATAAAAGAATATAATGATAAATAAATATGATACGGAACTAAGTTCACTCTTTCTTAAAGGTTTTACCCAAATAGAAGTTTAAGAATAGAATAAATCATCATTTTTTTAGAGTATCTACACTCTTTCACATTCAAGACTGAAATGTAAAATGCAAAATCATATTTAGTTGAAAATTAAGCAAATAACTAAAATGAAACGTAGGCATTTTGTTATTCAAAAAAGAGTATTTTCAATTTTTCATTCTTCAAAAATATAAGCCGCTTTGGTATCAAAATACACTTTTTACTTTCCCCTTCCAAAGCAAAAGAGCAGACAATTAATAAAAGAAATAACCCAAATGAAGCTAACTTTTTAAAGCTTATACTAGGATAATTTCCTTTTTATCATTAGTTCAAAATAACTGCTCCCTCCATCCAATAAACACTGTCTTGCATACCTTTAGTACCCAAAATTAATCTCTCATTTAAAAATCATAAAAACAAAAAAATCATTATTACTTTCCTTATTACCCTGAACTACTTAACTTAAAATTTCTTAAACCTTGTGCCAATTCATAATCAGACACAATATTATAGGGCAGAGGAAGTAAAAAGGAACCACAATTAAAATTAAAAAACAAGCATCCCTTACTGGATCAAAATCCTCTCTGAGAATTCCTCTGGTAGGCGAAGCCTTCTTAACTTCAGCAATCAAACCAGGCAACCCAGTCCGTGAATGCGCCGCCTTAAGAGCTCCGACGAAGTCTCTAGTGGGAGCTGCATTCTCGATAAACTTCTTCAATGATGCCAGAGGTTTCTTCTCTTTCATCTGCCAAACCCCGGAATCATTAGCAACCTTCGACCCACAAAACAAGAAAAAGCGCAAAAAGCGAATAAATGAAATTATAATAAAGTTTGTAAAATTACTTGGGAAACTTCCACGTCTTTGTGCCAAATGATTTCTTCGAGAATATTGCGAGGAGTGTTACCCTCGTTTTGCAAACGGAACTCGAAGGGGCCCACGTAATGCATCGGCGGACCCGAAGGTGGTCTTCGCCGTATTCTTATACCTTGACTCGCAGCGACTTCGTTTTGGAACATTCCAACTTCCCATTCCTTCACTTTCAACGCATCTTCCTCCTCTCCCCTTTTCGGGGATATGGCCTCCGACTACATAAAAACCAAATAGAAAAGATAAACTAAAATACAAAATATAATGGCCATATTTAGATTTTTACTACTACTACTATTATGAACCAACCTGTTGGGCTCGAATGCCCGGAAAATTGGAGCGGTGGATGATGAGATTAGGACGGTGATTGAAGGAAGGAACTGATTGAAAGGGAATTCTAGAAGTCGCTTTCAGGAAAACCAATCCCTCCATTTTTGCAATTGAAAAGCCACAAGGGGGATTCCGCAATTGATTGGGTTTGGCTGTGTATCATGACCTCAGAAGCGGACTGCTGGGAAGTGGAGATGATACAGTGGTCTTTAAAGTGGATTTTCATCTCTACTCTTTTTAGAAAAATTTTTTTTCTCTTTTTAAAAATTTGGAAATGGCACGTGAAGATATTTGTTAGTCGTGACTAATTGGTAAGACGATAATGATGATTTCTCCAAGATTTATTTTCTTTTTTTTTTGGTAAAATTTTATTTATTTCTTCTTTTGATTTATTAGTTTCATTCTATACTTTGTACGATTTTGTAAAATTTTTGTTTCCTATTTTGGTGTATTATAAATATTGTTAACTTTTTTTTTATTAAAAAAGCAGATTTGAAACTTAATTTTTTTAGATAAGAATCATGTTCTAATTAACGTGTCAAATATCCGAATACATATTACGTGTAAACTTGTTTTAATTTGTTCTTAATAATGATCTCAAGCTATACAATGAGAGAGAATTTTTTTCTTGGTTCCTAAATTTCAATCATTTGTCCACACATTTCCAACATTACCACTCCTATGATATAATACAAGTCAAAAACAAAGGTGATCAAACCTGTTTGGTTGAGGACCAAGCTTTAATGCACCATTGGGCAGGCATGGTGGAGTTCATAAATCATACATTTTGATCAATCAATGCCTGTATACGCAAGCAACATTACAAGCAATGTTTGCAGATAATGTAAGTAACTTAAAAAACAGTTGCTTCTTTATAGGGATTCATGTCAGAACATTACATTGTTACATTGAACGGGGCAGAATTTCTGTAAGTTGCCTTGCCTCACTTTAACTCCCTAGGTTTGAGTTTACAGCAGAACTCCACCAGACATAAACTAACTCTGTTCATCCCCAAAACCAAGAACAGGCCGCATGAAGGAAACCTTTATTTAAAAATGTTTTGCAATCCATCGAAGATCCTTAAAGCTCTCAGTTCACCACTCCTCATATCCCTCAATCTCCTCCTCAGTATCTGGAACCGTTCACATAAGCAGAATGAAGCAGATGCATCAGGTCAGTAAGCAAGATATAAATTATTTAGCAGCAGTAAATGCTCCTAACTTCATGGTATAAATTCCTTATTTTCATGAAACAATATGCCCAGTACCTAGAACATGCAACATCTAACATTTTGCACTGATGAATCCTTGGCATACTCAAGACCTTAATTCAGTGAACATAAGTGGTGGGATTTGATAGACAGAATATGAAGTACTTCAATTCTAAAGCAACCAAAAAATGAGTACTTCACTCAATAACAATGGAAAAACACTGTGCCTAAGCAGATTACTAACTCAAAACTCAGCATCCAATCGAGGGAGCTCAAACAACAGATTATAAGTGATATGTTATGAAACAAGTATCAACAGAGATGTGCTAAATAACTTAAAAAGAAATTTGAAAAATCAAAGGAGGTTTAGTCTTACATGTTGAGCACGAAATAGTATTCTCTGCTCACTTGTACATAAATCTACTGCTAGCTGTTTCAGAAACACTCCTCGGTTTAGTTGCTTTGGAGATGTCACATCCAAATCCATGGAGCCACTTGCCTATAAAAGAAATTACCAAGAATTGCACACTGAATATGAGGTATTTAAGACGAGCCCTATCTATATCAAATCAACCCTTTTTCATTTTTATGGTAATTTCAATCTAAGTAAAGTTTTCCAAGTTCTGAAAAAATGATATTTCTCTCACCTGCAAGAATTTGGAGTATTTTGATATGCTTGACTCGCAACTGTCAAGAATAAATTGCAGTGCTTTTTCTTCAATTTCAGGGTATCTTAAGTCCTTCTTGGTTGTAGATTTATTTGATGCTGCAGCAGCCATCTGGAGAAACAACCATTAGGAGTTCAATAATCAAAATTTATTCCATGATTTAGAGGATAGAGTTCTCAAACCTCTTCAAACTGCGGGCTCATGCTTGGAGGGCTGACTGCCAGGTAAGCATATGCCATTAACTCCAGTGGCCAACCAGTGATTTGTATAGGATAACACTGAGAACTGCCAGAAAGGTTCACAGATTTGAAATAAGAAATTAAAATGTGAAAAAAACTAAATATAGATAACAGAGGAAGCACAAATCATAAATAATGTCCAAGAACTAAGCTTCTTCAGAAGACAAAAAGATACAATCATTACCACAGATATTTAACCATTCAGATAAGAAACAGAATAAATTTAACTCCCTAATGAATCAACCCCAAAAATCTAGGACTACTAAAACAAGATTAAATTAAAAAATCAGTAAAAAAACATTTATCCAGCTTATGCAGACAATCCATGCTTCCTTAAAGCTTCCAACTTCTCCTTATAACATTTGTCTGATTTTTTAAGCGATAGAGATAGCTCTACTGAATCACTAGGATTTGTGCCCTCTTTTGGAACAAATCCATAAGATAACAACAGCTCTCCATTAGATTTTTTGCCATATGATATGAAAACCTGCATAAAATGATGGAAGCCATCTATAAGACATTTCAAACTTTGCCAACTAACATGATATTAGTGGTCCAAACTCTAAACTTTGAGGTTGTTCATGCTTACAACAGATTAGCACGTCTATGATCATTAAGAAACTGATTGATAATATGTTACTTTAAAGGGTCAATCCTAGCTTCAAAATGTATCAAGCAAATATGGTGTTCAACTGTGAGAACAAAATTTATAAGTATCTTAATATACAGGAATGTAGGTAAGGATACATATATAGTGTGTGTGTGTGTCCAGGCACGCATGCACGTGTGCAAAGAAGTGGCTGCACGCTCTCATGCATATATGTAGTAAGAAAAACAACACAATGTTTCCACCCCCTGTTAAAAAAATTAATTGCAAATTCCCTTGAGTAGATCTCATGAAGCTTCCAAATCTGAAATACTTTAACAACCGGTTTTTTTGGAAGAAGTAGTAATCTTTGAAACAAAATCATTAATGACAACCAAATAATAACATAAGTTATATATATGATGTACATTTCTTGGAAGAAGTAGTAATCGTTTAAAGAAAATCATTAATGACAACCAAATAAATCTGAAATATTTTAGCAACCGGCTTTTTTGGAAGAAGTAGTCATCTTTTAAACAACAACATTAATGACAACAAAGAATGATATAAGTTATATGTATGATGTACATTTCTTGGAAGAAGTAGTAATCTTTTAAAAAAAATCATCAATGACGACCAAATAATAATTTAAGTTCTTTGTATGATGTACATTGCTCTCCCTTCGCATACACAGTCATGTAAGAAAAGTAAACAAAAAATCTTTCAGCAACAACTTTATTATTGCTCTAATCTTCTATGATCCCTATGATCAAATAATATATATGTCAAAATCTCATTTACCTGCTCACCTGGCTGATAAGCCCGATCTGTTGTAAAGACAACCCCATGTGATGATCTGTCATAATCCAAAAATGTTTCCACCTTAACCAGAAAAAGTCAAGCGAAGGTACTAATTTGATTAATTATATATCTTGTATGCATCCTTTATAAAGAAAGACTTCTCTGTACCTCACAGCTATGGTTGAGCATATCTGCCCAAGGAACCAAGGCAACCTTTTCATCCATTGAAGGTAGCCTCACCTGGTTTTAACAGCAAAATGAAAGTTTTAACTTTTCCATTCTTATAAATCAACTATCCTCTCCTGCACTTTGCGTTAAACCTCTAAATTAAGCCCCAATTACAGAACATTTACAATGCAAAATTGTATGTAATAAAGTCACAAAGTTAGTGGTATCAAAGGAGACTTGAGAAGTACAGCATCATTTACCTCTTTAGTTAAATTTTAAGGCAGAGATATATAATTTCAAATAATTTATTCTACAAAAAAATTCGAAGCCGTTTAGCATTGCTACTGGCATCCGTAAACATTTTCCAGGTGAGCTGGTCAAGGATTTAAACGTTGAGAATTTTAAGAAAAACACAAAAACATAAAATTAAAAACTTACTCACTTTGATAACTGACTTAATTTCTAGACAGAATTGTTGGATCAATTTGTACTGCCAAATGATTTCTTCGAGAATATTGCGAGGAGTGTTACCCTCGTTTTGCAAACGGAATAATGCAACGGCGGACCCGTAGGCGGTCTTCGCCTTGTTCTTATGCCTGGACTCGCAGCGACTTCGTTTGGGAACTTTCCAACTTCCCATTCCTTCACTTTCAACGCATCTTCCTCCTCTCCCCTTTTCGGGGATTTGGTCTCCGACTACATAAAAACCAAATAAAAAATCAACTAAAATACAAAATATAATGGCCATATTTAGATTCTTACTACTACTACTACTATTATGAACCAACCTGTTGGGCTCGAATGCCCGGAAAATTGGAGCGGCGGATGAAGAAATTAGGACGGTGATTGAAGGAAGGAACTGATTGAAAGGAAATTCTATGAGAAGAGAAAGTGACGCTGGTGGCAGAGGAGAAAAGAAAGAAGGAAGAAAAAGGGAAGGAGAGAAAGAAAAAAAAAGAGAAGAAGAAACTGACCGGCGAAAGAAAGAAAGAGAGAAGAAGCCCGCGGCCAAGAGAGAAAAGAGGCTGGCGGCAAAGGAGAAAGGAGAGGAAGAAGAAAGAGAAGGAAAAAAAGAAAAAGAAAGGGAGAAAGAAAGGAAAGAAAAAAAGAGAAAAAGAGAGAGAGAGAGAAGAGCAAAAGAGCAGCCAGCCATTCAAGCACCAAACGGCACGTTTGGACTGCAACGTAGAGATCAGAGACCAGCAGAGCGGGTTTAGTTGCCTTGGCCGATTCTAGCCTAAGAAAGTTGTAACTCTTTTTTATCTATTTGCGAATCGGTTGTTTTATTTTGAAATATGTGTTTTAAATACATGATTAATCTAAATAAGATGAAATAAAATATTTAGAAAAATTATTTCATGTTAGGGTAGGAATATTAAAAAAAAGATAAACATTTGAATTCAAAAAAATAAAAAGAAATGGTAATAGTTATAATAGTCAAATAAATACATATATGTTTATTTGAGTGTTAGGAAATTAAAATAAATAAATAATATAAATAAAAAAATATAGTAGTGAAAGTAAAAATGAAAATAAAAATATAAATAAAATAAAAAAATATTTTCAAACATGTTAGGTGAACTAAAACTTAAATAAATATTTATTTACAAAAAAGGGATTTAAATAAGTGAGGTTTATATAAATAGGAAATAAGTGGATTTAACTAAGGCTAAACATATATATATATATATATAAGAATGGTAAAATAATAAAGCAAAAGTGATTAGTCAATATTAGTAAAAAATATAATAACACATATGCGTATAACAAAGCAAACAAGAAAAAAGAAATAAAAATAATGAATAAAAATAATAATAATGATAATTAAGAAAATAATAATAAATAATAATAACAATAAAAATGATATAAAAAAATGTAATAATCATTTTAGGATCGAGACCGATGATGGGATATCCATTCGAAATGCGAGAAGTAGCAATTCTGAGTGAATTTCCTTAGATTAGGGATTTCGATTAAGAATCTACTACTACGATGGGAGGAACGTACTTCAAAATTTCAATGTTTCTAATTTTAAATAAATAAAAAATCATACATACTTAATAACCAATTAATCAAAATCTATAAATAAAATAAATAAAAAATTAATGATAACAATAAATTTGTTAATCATAATAATACAAAAATAGATAAAATACATATGCATAATTAATAATCATTGCGGATAATAAAAAAATACTTGATCTAAAATTATGATTTTAAGGAAGTTTCATATAATAAAATAAATAAGTACCTACATAGTAAAATATATGACGAAATAGAAATGATTATAAAAACAATAAATAAATATAAAATATTTGTTCATGATAAGTAAGCACCAAGAAAGTAGTAAAAAAGAAACGAACATTGAATTTATGCGTGCATCACGTACCATTATTACATTGTTAAATGTCATGACATATAGATATATTCTATATACGAGTATAAGTCCTGATTATGGGACTTTTCGAAAGAGCTTGCAAAAATGAGTTTTTTCGAAAAAAATTTTAAGTGAAAAGATACCTCCGAATCTCACCAGTATGATGAGAGGACTCGGATAATATCTTTAATAAAAAGCTTTTACTCGTATTAGGATTTATATTTATGAAAATACTGCTTTTACTCACAAACGACTATCCCGATGATAAGATCTACATAGTAAATTTATGAAAGTGAGTTTTTCGAGTATTTTCCTAAATGAGAGAATACTCTCGGATCCCACCAGTGTGATGGGAGGATTCGAAAAGTACGCTCAATAAAAGGTTTTTGTTTGAAATTATTCAGATTTTTTGCTATACATTTCATAATTACATTTCGTGTACATCAAACACAAAAAACCAAACAAAATATTTTGTTAATAGAATAAAAGATAAAATAAATAAATAGCAATTAAGGAACACATGAGAATAAAATTAATGAATTAGGATAACACATGACTAAATGTTATTGTTTGTAGAACGGGCGTCACAGCGGTGTTAATCATTCCTTACGTGTAACCGTACTCTCGAATTCAACTCTAAATAAGATATGTAGATCAGTTTACCGTTATTTCGACGAATTTAAAGTCAATTTAAGATTTCGTCGAATAAAATCAATTTAATAGGTAACCAATCACACCTAGATAAAAAAAAATTGATGACGATTTCCTAAATTACTTCACGTCTAACGATCGGATTCTTGGACTTACCACGTTATGACAACAACATCAAAGAAACAAATTTAAACTAAGAGGATCGAATAGTTCATGAGGCAACTCAATGAGCAACTGCTAAAAGTTAAAAAACCTTACCAAGGTTACGATTATTGATACCAATAAGTTCAATTCCTTCGATACCAAGAACGCGATCCATTTCCCTCTCATCGTGCACCTAAAAAAAACCAATGGAAGCAACAATAAAGTATATGAATATTGGAAAGAAATACACATGAAAATTTTAATAATTCTGAATGTTAGAAGCATTTTATTAAAACAAGGATTTGATGATATAACTTTTAAAAGTCTCAAATGTGCTTTGCCAATTGATCCAAAAAAAAAAAAACTGCCTCAATAATTATGGAAGTAAAATAAGTTTCATAAATCCAAAAAGCACCTCAACTAATTAAAAAGTACGAGATCAATAATAATAACAATGAAAGCTCCTGGTCTAACCTCTACAAGCGCTGCCGAACCAAGCATCTTGCAGATTTTAACCATGTATCTGATGTCAAGATCAGGCAAAACAGCAGCAATTAAACGTATTCCATCTGCTCCCTTAATTCGAGCATAATATATCTGCCATGCATCAATCACAAATTCTTTGCAAAGTAGAGGGCACTGTGTTCATTATGAGAGCAAAATTAATCCGTATAGGAGAATAAAACAAGACAAGATTAGAGATTAACAAACAACTAGTAAAACAGACCTTTACTCCGGCACTCCTTATTGCCTCCAAATTTTCAAAGCTTCCCTAAATTGAAGAGGAGGGGAAAAAAAAAAGCAAGTCAGAGGAATAATATACCAATTAAGCGATTAAACACAAAATCTTCAAAAGCAAAAATGAAAAAATTACTGTGTTTACCTTAAAATACTTTTCATCAGTCAAAACACTAAGGCATGCGGCTCCACCCTTCTCATATGCCCTAGCAATCTCAACCTATCATGGAAAGCATCTCTATGTGTTACAAGTCACACAACAATAAAAGAATATAATGATAAATAAATATGATACGGAACTAAGTTCACTCTTTCTTAAAGGTTTTACCCAAATAGAAGTTTAAGAATAGAATAAATCCTCATTTTTTTAGAGTATCTACACTCTTTCACATTCAAGACTGAAATGTAAAATGCAAAATCATATTTAGTTGAAAATTAAGCAAATAACTAAAATGAAACGTAGGCATTTTGTTATTCAAAAAATAGTATTTTCAATTTTTCATTCTTCAAAAATATAAGCCGCTTTGGTATCAAAATACACTTTTTACTTGCTCCTTGCAGAGCAAAAGAGCAGACAATTAATAAAAGAAATAACCCAAATGAAGCTAACTTTTTAAAGCTTATACTAGGATAATTTCCTTTTTATCATTAGTACAAAATAATTGCTCCCTCCATCCAATAAACACCGTCTTGCATACCTTTAGTTCCCAAACTTAATCTCTCATTTAAAAATCATAAAAACAAAATCATTATTGCTTTTCTTTATTACCCTGAACTACTTAACTTAAAATTTGTTAAACTTTGAGCATATTTGGTTTAGCTTTTTTTAACTTAAAAACTATTTTAAAATTTTTATGAAAAATAATAGCTTTTAAAATTAAGTTAAAATTATTTGGTAAATTTATTTTTTATAAGTTTTTTTACAGATAAGTTGTTTGGCAACATAACTTATATAAACTCTAATTTTAGTTAAAATTACCATAAAAGGTATTTAATAAATAACTTTTTATTAATCACAAAATTTTTTATTCAAAATAAAAAAATTAATTTAATTTTTTAATCTATTTAAAATAAAATTTTGAAAATATTAAAAAGATTTTTATATAACATAAAATTTATAATTAATAATAAATCATAGAAAAAGAGTTCCATAAATAATTTATAAGTAACACATAATTCATAAATAATTTTTTATTAAACAATAATAAATAAATAAAATCAAGAGAAAAAAATTGAATCAAATAAAAAAAATGAGAGATAAAGAAAGCAGTGACTCAAATACTAGAACTCTTAACCTTAACAATGGAGGAGAACCAAAAATAAAGAAGAGAAGTATAAGGTGGTAATAATAATATAAGAAAATCACGTTTAGCTATTGATATCCTTACGAACAAAGTTTACCTTCATGAACAATATTATCTCAACAACCATAATCAATAAATATTATCTCAATTTTCATCTAATTTATTTTAACAACCATTGATCTCTTTAATTAATTATTTCAATCATAATCATCAAATATTATATATACTATAAAGAAGTTAAGCATAAATAAACATCACATAATTATCATATCAAATAATAAATTGAAAAGTATTAACTAATAAAGAGAGTTTTCAAAGTACAAAAAAAAAAATGATAAAAAATAAGTGCTTATTTAGCTTGACTTTTTTTCAACTTATCTATTTTTTAAAAGTAAAAGCCAAGCCAAATATAAATTTTGAAAAGCTTTTTAAAAAAATAGCTTTTTTTGAAAGAATAAAATTTTGAAAAAAAAAAGGTTTAGGAAAAGCTCTTATGAAGAGCTTTTTTTTCTTTTCTTTTAAAAATATAAGAGAATTTTTATTTTTATTTTAAAAATATCCTCATATGTTAAAAATAATTACAATATTACCTTCTAAAAAAATCCTTTATGATAATTTTAATCAAAATTATAACTTATAAAAAATAACTTATAAAAAGAAATTTATCAAATAATTTTACTTTAATTTTTAAAACTATTATTTTTCATAAGAACTTTATAATAGTTTATAAGTTAAAAAAAAAACAGGTCAAACAGACTTTAAAATAAAAAACAAAATAAAAAAAAATATCTTAACGCAATTTAAATTTTTTTTTTTAATTTTTATAAAAATAAAAAAAATTTATAGAATGATGATTTACAGAAAGAGAAAGAGGAGAGGACGATAGAGAGAAAGGGAGGGAGTATTTTTTGAGTGGGAAGATTTTTTTGAAAAAAAAAAGAACTCTTTTAATAAATTGATATATTTTTTTTGAAAAAAATAACTTTTAATAGGAGTTTTTTTAATTTTACTTTTTTAAAAAATTATTTTTTAAGAGTTTTTCATAAAATTTTATCTTATCCAATTTTTACTTTTAATTAATAAATAAAATAAAAATAAATCAAATCAAACGACCATTTTGTCCTAAAGTCATAATCAGACACAATATTATAGGGTAGAGGGAGTAAAAAGGAAACACAATTAAACTTAAAAAACAAGCATCCCTTACCGGATCAAAATCCTCTCTGAAAATTCCTCTTGTAGGCGAACCCTTCTTAACTTCAGCAATCAAACCAAGGCAACCCAGTCCGTGAATGCGCCGCCTTAAAAGCTCCGACGAAGTCTCTAGTGGGAGCTGCATTCTCGATAAACTTCTTCAATGAAGGCAGAGGCTTCTTCTCTTTCATCTGCCAAACCCCAGAATCACTAGCAACTTTCGACCCACAACACAAGAAAAAGCGCAAAAGCGAATAAATGAAATTATAATAAAGTTTGTAAAATTACTTGGGAAACTTCTACGTTTTTGTGCCAAATGATTTTTCGAGAATATTGCGAGGAGTGTTATCCTCGTTTTGCAAACGGAACTCGAAGGGCCCACGTAATGCAACGGCGGACCGGTAGGTGGTCTTCGCCTTATTCTTATACCTTGACTTCCAGCGATTTCGTTTTGGAACATTATATTCCCTAAATGAGGCCATGATACACAGCCAAACCCAATCAATTGCAGAATCCCCTTGGCTTTTCAATTGCAAAAATGAAGGGATTGGTTTTACTGAAGGCGACTCCTAGAATTTCCTTTCAATCAGTTCCTTCCTTCAATCACCGTCCTAATTTCTTCCTCCGCCGCTCCAATTTTCCGGGCATTCAAGACCAACAGGTTGGTTCATAATAGTAGTGGTAGTAAGAATCTAAATATGGCCATTGTATTGTGTATTTTGGTTGATCTTTTTTATTTGGTTTTTATGTAGTCGGAGACCAAATCCCCGAAAAGGGAAGAGGAGGAAGATGCGTTGAAAGTGAAGGAATGGGAAGTTCGAATGTTCCAAAACGAAGTCGCTGCGAGTCAAGGCATAAGACTAAGGCGAACACCGCCTATGGGTCCGCCGTTGCATTACGTGGGTCCTTTCGAGTTCCGTTTCCTCGCAATATTCTCGAAGAAATCATTTGGCAGTACAAATTGATCCCACAATTCTGTCTACAAATTAAGTCAGTTATCAAAGTGAGCAAGTTCTTAATTTTATGTTTTTGTGTTTTTCTTAAAATTCTCAACTTTTAAATCCTTGACCAGGTCACCTGGAAAATGTTTACGTATGCCCGTATGCCAATAGCAATGCTAAACGGCTTCGAATTTTTTTGTAGAATAAATTATTTGAAATTATATAACTCTGCCTTAAAATTTAACTAAAGAGGTAAATGATGCCTTTGTTTTGTATCATGATGTTTGCAGTCTCAAGTTCTAACCACCAGATGTCCTGATAGGGACATCAGTAAGGACCTTGATATGTTTATTTAAAAGTGAACGTTTATAATGTTTTCAGTGTGTATGCCTGTATTAGAACTATAAAGAACAGTTATTTGCAAGGATAATAGAGAGTAACTGCAGGTGGAAAATGTCAAAATATACAGGATAAACGATTTTATGACTGCTTATCTTAGTGTCAATTCTGCATGTCCTGTTTTAATGATAGGAATAAGTTGTATGTACATACAGTATCTATGCTTTCAATGTTGTCCTACCTTGTTTTAAATTGTATAGTTTCTCCTTGTTTCCTCTGTCATTTCTTAGTACTTTAGTTATTTGAAATTCTGTGTCTATGTCGTTACATGTCAAGTTCATCTTCATGAACCAGCCCTTTTTTATCGTATCTCCTTTCTTGATTGTGCAAACATCATGAACCAGCAGCTAGCATTTAGGAAGGTTGAATCACCTTCATTAATGTATCTGGCAAGTTTCTTTAATTTCATGGATCCCTTACGTGAGCTGCTATAATATGCAGGATAAGGGTCGACCATTGCCAAAGTTTGGTGAATGGGATGTCAATGACCCTGCATCAGCTTAGGTATTTACAGTTATCTTCAACAAGGCTAGAAATGAGAAAAAGACAGGTGGCAAGGTTGACTCACCAGGGAGAAATGACCCCACATAGAAGCAAGGGGCTGTTTTTGGAAAGCCTCAATCTGTAAGTAGTAATCCTGCTTATGCTTTATTTTTGTTGCATTTACAGAGAAATTTCTCTAGTTTTTTTGCTTTGAGCACTTACTCATAAATGTCTTGAAGCATTACTTTTCTCACTCATAAATGTCTTTTCAAGGATGCTTATGATTTTTTTTTCTACTATGAAATAATTTGTGTGTTGAATTTATTTTTATACTGACCTTGTCACCTTTTGTTATTTGGCAATATGTGGAATTCTCTTCTGGCATTCAAAAAATTGGGATACTTTAAAAGTTGTATTTGTTTTCTAGTACCATGTTCATGCCCCCTTTAGACACTTCCTTTTCCAATTTATCAAAGAGAGAATGGTCCTACTTGGAGTGGATTGGTAAGGGTCCTATCATCTAGCATTTTGCATATAGTGACTGCTCTTAAACATGGATCTGCATACTTATCCTTGTCAGTTCCAGGCTGTCAAAATATAGTAAAAAAGTGGAAACAGAAGGATGGAAAGCTAACATCTCCTTCAATGGTGCATTCATTTGTTTGTATCACCATCTTTTTTGATTTCTCCTCCATTGATGTTACTTCCTGATTCGTACAAATGCCATCATGTGACATTCTTGTCCTCTTCTGTGCTTGCATTTCATCAGTATTTTTAACACACTATTTATTGTTCTTTGACTATTTCTTTGAGGGTGATTAGAAGTGTCTAGCTTGTTAGTGCAATGTATTATTTGGGCAGCTTCTTGTTCTCTCTGGGACCCCTTGAGCAAAGGCACATGTGTATGTGCGCGGTTTGAATTTTCAGTGGGGCTGCCGCTAATTTTTCATGATATTTATGGATTCACAATATTGAATATATATATATATATATTTTTCAATGTTGTGACATGCAGCAGAAAAAATGGTTTTCCTGTATACAAGCTGCAATATATATATATATATTTTTTTTTCAATGTTGTGACATGCAGCAGAAAAAATGGTTTTCCTGTATACAAGCTGCTCATGCAGACTAAAAAGGTGGCTCTTACAGTGTAAGAGCTTCCAAAAGAAAGCATTAATTATCTACACCATGACCGTGCCCGTTAGCAATGATCCAGAAGACTGGAGCTGTATGAGAAGCTATGATAGGTCCTGGTGGAATGTGTTAGTTTCCAGTTTGAGCAATGGCGATGATGTGGGTGTGGGACGAGAGAAGAATGTAGTTTTATGTTTATGTGCACTGCTGGGTTGTTACTTGCATACTTTTTGCTCCCTTGTTTATTCAAATATGTTATGTTATGGGTTGACACTATTGTTTGTGACATTGTAATGTAATCTGTATTAATTTTTTGGGTGGACCTGATTTTCTTGTGTGTACCTTCATATATCTAATACTAAATCAAACTCTCCCTTTTCTCAAATTTTTTTCTCTTGGAAGATCATAATAATGCCATCAGATTTTGGCAAAAAGTGTGCTCCATATGATGCATGAAAAGATTGAAGACATTGTGAGTGGCAGGACAAATTTGTCTTGTACATTTAACATCAAGGTGCAATCTTTTGTTCTTGGCATATAACTTCTTGTGTGATGCTGTTGTGAGAGAAGTGTGTGTGTGTGTGTGTGTTAGATAAGGCCTTGGCAGCATATTCTTGATACATTACACCATATTTTTTATTACCTTTGGCAGTTTAAAACAATTGTTGTTTATATATTATTTCCGAAAGAAGGATAATAAACAAATTAACGGAAAAGAAGGAAACATAACCTTGCTGAAAAAATCAATACTGATGTGTTCCACTCAGAATGAATAAGATAATTTGGTGCCACAAAAATGAGCCACCTTCCAAAAAACCACCTTGGCTTCTGATGCCACAACATTGAATTACTCTCTGTAAACCTTCCCTCCGCAAGGTCCTAAATCTGGTGGAGGGCAGGCACTGTCATAGTCGTGGTAAAATTTGGTACACAACTGCTGCTAGTTAAACCACAGATCAGACGAACTTCCAGCTTGGAGTAACATGATCAATAAACACCAATGGCTAGACTCTGGATGTTCCAAGTTTTCGTTTGAATAAGTCTCACAAGGTAAACTTGAAGGATGCTAGCCCCAGTAATTGCAGCCGATTGAAGCATTGCCTTGTGAATTGCTCGACGACCCATGCTATCATTCACTGCAGTCAAATTATAGCAAAAGTAAAATGAATTTTGCTTGTCTATTCCTTGGGACAAGTTAACAGCTAAAGCTATATGATCATGTAAAAGGACAAAAAGAAGAGCAAAAAGAAAAATGGCCACGGACCATTTTTGTACCATAATTGTCAACTAAACCAAGCCTAGTATTCATGGCAGCAAAACTCAGCGCCCTTTCTAACAGTACAAGATTTTGACTGACAAGAAGTGGAACGGATCCAAATATCTTTAAAATAGGGATAGATACGCTAGGAATCGGCCATGGATTGATGACATAGGATAACCATTACCGCTTTTTGACAGGAAGCATTTAGAGCAAGGCTTTCAAGGATTCGCAGTGGCAAGAAGTACAAAATATTGAAAGAGAGCAAAAACAGTTCTTCTAAGCTACCTATTGCCTGTCGGTCAGTCTGAGCCTCTATCCAGTGCTGTTCGAATTGGATGTTGTAAAGAGCTTCCTCCAACTTTGATATCTGCTCAAGCAAGGGGGCAATATGCTCTGCAGACATCATTCAACAGGAAGCAATCATTTTTCCTCTTTTAAGGGGTTATAGACGGGGATAAAAGGAAGCAAGGGAACATGTTACTCACCATCCTTTGCATGCTGCTCCTGGTATGCAAAATGCGCAAGCTTTACATCAAAGTCAATGGTTTCATGGTAAGGAGACTTATTGTAGAAGCAGAAACGGTAAACCCCTTTCTGTTGGACCACAAACTCGTATTTTTCACTTGTCTTGTCACGAAAATCATGAATCTGTTCTCCGGAAGGTCCCTTTATCTGAGAACCAAAACAAGTTTAAGCTTAATGAGTGGTTTAAGAACACTTGTTAAGATGTTACTTTTGAAAATATTTTTATATTAAATACATTACTGATAATTAATATGATGATTTCCAATACATTAAATGAAGAAATGAATTTAAATAGTAACCTCAACAAGTGTTCTGAGAGAACATGTTCAGAAAGATCCCATATTCATTTGTTTAGCGTTCGTCACATGTTTAAAGTGCTTGTCATCCAATATCCGAAACTCTAGCTGAGATAATTAATTTTAACAGAGCCCTTTAAGTCTTGGACATAGGTCACTATTGGATTTTTCTCCTGAATAATACCTTCCATTCTCATCAAATTCACCTCCAAACTTCTTATCCCTTTAACTTCTTATCACAATCACATGCAAAACACCAATTAGGATAATTCCTTTTCTCCTCAATATGTACTTACATGAGTTTTAATCCCATGATTCATGATTCATGGCAAAGAGACTGAAAATATAAACTTTTCTCAATGAATGGAATATTTCATTCCAAGTAATAATAAATCGGACAAACCATCTTAAGGCCCAATATGCAAGTCCAACCAAGCTCCAAAAGCCACTATTCAACCTCAATCAAAAGTTCAAACTACTAACTAAAAAAAATTATTCTTTGATTATATTTTTTTAATAATGTTTTTTAGAATTTTTTAATTATAATATTTTAATTTTTATAAAGATTTCATACATTAATTATACTATTTAAAATATAAAAACATAATTAAAATTTTAAATAACAATGTCCCGTATATTAAAGGGTCTTGGATGTACAACCCAAAACAACAAAAACACTTAACTAACTGATGCATCTCCGTATATACGCACTAATACAGATCATCACTACCTATATACTTCCCATACTCTCCCCATTTTCATGAGGTTTACATGCTAATTGGAAGAAAACCATCTAATTTAGTGCCTATTGTTCTTGTTTAAACCAATTATCAATAAGAAAAAGTCTCCTGGAATAACCAAAACATCTTATCCCATCTACTCCAGAAAGCATAAACAGAAAAAAAAAAAAAAAACACAAACATAGACGTCCAGAAAATGTCCACATTCACACAAAAATCTTGCAGGAAATATTTTCTTCCCACCAACATTCTTTTGCTAACTTCCTTCACATAATTACCCTTTAATTCGACATTTCAATACCATAGCCATTGAGCAACAAACAATAAACCATCTATCTATCTGATAAAACAAGTCGAACCCCATATTGCCTAAACTAATGAAAAGGCGAAAGGAAGAAACAGAAACGTACCACAAGATCGATGCCTTCGTCGCTAAAATGCCAAGGGGAATCAGCCTTAATGACGACGAAAGAGACATGAAAGAGTGTCTCCTTCGTACTTGGCATCATGAGATAGGCATTCTTCTCTGTCTATCACAAATCTCACTCCTTGTGTTCCTTTTAAACTCCATAGAAACAAACCCATTGCAATCCATGCAATTTCAACGCTTCTCTTCCATCCCTTTCCCGCCATCTGATGTGCGAAACACCTAGAACCTAGGAATCAGATCCCTGCTTCTTCTCAGTAAAGACCAGAAAACTTCAATAATGTCAAATAGCTGCTAGGAGTCTTGTCTGTTCAAAAATCTAATAAGGGTGTAATTTATTTTGAACAAAAGAAAAAAGGTACTTCAATCGAAGAATTAGTTTAGCTTTTTCTTTCTTTTCGGTTTCCAGTTTTAGAAACAGGCAGGAGGCAGAAGAACAGATCACCAACGTTAAAGTGGTGTTTGCCAGGGAAACTCAAACTTGATGAGTTGGACCGGGACTTCCCGTCACTCCTCTTTTTCTCAACTCCACGATGTCGTTTAAGCTGGCTTTTGTCTCATTCACGTGTCGGGACTTGATTGGAGGAGACGACACTATAGCCAATAGAACTGTTCCACGTCCTCCTTAGCCAAGCCTACTAATTTTATTAGCTTTAATAGTTTTAATATATATAATAATATTATAACTTATATTATATATTGTGGGGTTTTTTCTTTTCAACAAACATCTTGTGATAACTTTTATTCCCGAAAGAATTGCCAATTAAATACAACTTTGGGAAGAAGTTAGTTCCAGTAAGTAATCCTGACTCAGGACCTCAAGGCATGTTGCCTAGATTGTTCACTGCAAGAATTGAGTTTGATCATACCCAAATCTCAATACCGTTTGTACCTAACTTATTTAATTACAAAAAAAGGCAAAACGAAAGGATGAAGAGAGTGAGCAGAGGATCCATCCTGCTTATAAGACTCGACTGTTTCAGGTGAAATTGCCTAAATATAACTTTGGGAAGAAGGTTGATGCCCGGCTTCCAAAGCTCTATTCCTCCAGGATATATCCAGAAGAATTAAAAGAGTCAGATCCAGAGAAGAACAGGGGCTTGTATCTATTTACCTCAAATTTCAACAATTATCATCTCCGACCAGACACAATAACCACAAAAAAACTGCTATTAAAATCATAGATTTCGACTTTACATATGAAATCGCCAAGTATAGTCAGCTGCACAACTTAAACACACAAGCACAATGGCTATACAACCAAAATTTTCTTTGCTTAGTCACAGTTACTGGTAATTGATTTTTTTTTTTTTTCTCTACAACATATGAACATTGTGTATCAGAGATAATCACCTTCGAGCAGAGACACTCTATACGTGAAAGAACCTAGGATTTATCTGGCAGTTGCACCAGTTGATTGCTAGAGAAGGCTATGCTTCTCTCTTCCATGCACAGCTTCTTGTAAAGTCCCTGTTGATGAGCAATAAACTGCAAGAATAAATCCCTTAGCTCCTTAGCTCTCTTGTATTCCTCGGACCCAAAACAAACAAGCTTCAATGCATTAATAAATCCACCACCACTTCTGTTACGTAATTTTTTCTGTAAAATGTAAATGCTAAATCAAATATTTGTATGTTTGAAACTGGATAGTGTTAAAAAGGCATGAAGGTCCAAATGCTAGTAAGATACTAGTTTAATGGGGTATGCATGACCATCTTTAAACCTTTCATTCTAGTGAAAATAGAATTAATACACTCGTATAAGACTTACAGGGGATTCAAGCATCACGGTCCAATGATCATTCATTGACATTTTTTCAGCGGCCACCCATGGTCTGCAGGACGTTATATGAAGGGATGATCTAAAAACAACTCTGACGTATAACACTCCAAAAAAATTGCACCAGAGTTTGGCTGAATGTAAAGCTAAATTGACATCATTGTATCACTTCCCAAGGCATTCAAACAAAAAAAGCTCGTCAACCAACTTGAGTAAAACTATTTGCAGGGAAGACAAACTTGCAACAAGGTAGCTAGAGGATGAAAAAAGAACAGGAATTAACAATTTAATAACCATAAGAATGGATTATGCAAATCCAATTTAGGAAAAAAGGAAAAGACAGAAAAGAGAAATGCGAAAGGGAAAGCTATATATATGAGCCAATGACCAACGAGTAAATGCTGATGGGTTCAATAACAGCACAAACAAAATGATAGAATCATTGGTTAATGAAACTAATTCTATCTTGTATAAAGTCTACAAGGGCAACACAACCATGCATTCGTTATCACATACCTCCCATTTGAGGACACAACAAAGTGATTAGGATTGTCCAAAAAACCAAACAACTGTTCAAGATCTTTTCTGCAATCCAACACAATGACACCATTGGTGTATGACTCCCATGGTAAACTTGGAAATATATATGCTTGAGATGCAATTGAAGTTTGTTTATGTATGAATTCGAGAACTGTTGATGAAGACAATTCTTTTACAAGATTCTGAACTAGTATCATCTGACACTTTTTATCCCCTCCTACATCAGTATCCTGTCTATTTTCACTACGAAGTTTTGCGCCTCCTGTAACAGCTGCAATCAAAATCCAATATTACAACAATGGATATCTATCAATTGTAATTGAAAATTTATTGCAGCCAAAAACAAAGACAAACCTTCTGATGCCCACATTTTACTCAAAGAATGCTGAGAACACTTTCCCTACAAATAGGCAAACATAGCATCAGTTTTCAATCTATTGCTATGTGCTTAGACAAAAACTCTCTAAACATCACAAACAAAAGAAATTACTTGTCTTGATCTCCCAATAGAACTTAGCTTCTGCTTGACAATTGGGCTACCATTTGCTTCATGTTGAAAAACAGGATTGAAAGCAACATCATCAATAGTGTCAGAACCTAATTTACACAAAGCTTTCTCTATTTTCTGCGTTGCTATCTCCATAAAAGTTGCAAGTTTTGGCTCTAACTCTGCACTTCGGAGAAGGCATATATTTGCGACCCCCTTTTCCACTACATTCCCAACGTTAGGGCCATGTAGCCAAAAGAGCAGGAAGGTACACTCACACTCTTCTTGTCCATTTACATTAGAATGCTTCTTATGCACCACCTAAAAAATAGCCCACTTTCTAAATTCAATAGAAATATGAACTCAACATAACTCTTTATATAAAATAAAGGAAAAGCAAACAATATTTCCAAGAATAAACAATTACAATTAACCTTTATCAACAACAAAATGCATGATTTTACCTTTTTAGTATAGAATTACTATATAAAATCAAAAAATACGGAAAAAAAAAATCAGTAACAACAAAATGAAGCCTTGTTATAGTTTACCAAATGGAAGCAATATCAGAGGGAAAATTTGCAAATGTGCAAGACCTTAATTCAAAGCACAACTTAGAACAAATAAAATGTGTTGTACAATGGGTTTTAACTCTTTAATGATGAACAAATTAAATACACTCATACTATTTTTTTCTTTTTGAGCCAAGAAAACGTATACTATGTTAGTCACCTTTGGTTCCCAACAATGTAGCATCAATACAAAAAATAAAGGGAAAAAAGAATAAAAGTAAACAATGAATATGAAAACTCGTTTCGATGAAGGCTCGAGAAGTTTGAAAAGACGTAAACGAAAGAGTTGTACGAACATCATCGACAATGGCGTTGTAAAATAGATTGTCGTCGTTGCCCAAAGAATCAGAAGCATAAACACGCATGCCTCTGACGACCTGGTAGCAATCGCGATCCTAGAGCTGGGCGGAGACCTTACGAAACCTTCTTATGAAGTCGTAAAGCTTGTCCTCTGACTTGAAACGTTCGGCGAGGAAAACGTTATCGTGTTCCTCAGGGAAGTTTTCGTACTTGACTCTTAGCTTATCACCTCTCTCGCCCTCTAACAATACTCGAACACTATACCAGGCATCGTCTGGGTACGATCGAAACTCTGTGTTGTAGCGTTCCTTCGCCGATGAAACCTCCTCCACTGAGGAGTTGTCATTACCGAAATGAGGCATTATTTTTTGAGTTCTTTTCTTAAATGGGCTTCATGCATAAAGCGTTTATGAGCATAGACCTTTTTATAATTTTAATTATTTTTAGTCAAGAAAAATAAAATTTGGACAAAATTATCCTTAATGAATCTGACCCATTCGTTAATATGGTTCATAACTCAATTTGTATCGACAGAGCATACATCACCTCAGAAGCAATTTTGTCAAAAGTATTTCTCGTCAGTTCAACTTTCGAGCATTTTCGCAGTGGTAGGAGCATTTTAAAGTGGTTATTATTCGCATAAAAGTAGTTCACATATTGAGCAGTTAGAGGAAGTTGACATTACACGGAGAAAGGTATAATATTTTTTTTATTTTATTTTGAATCATGTGGAGAAATGGTTATTCTTCATGTTTAGGGTTTAAGTTTTTGAACATAAACCTATACAATATATTGCTTGTTCACATTGATATTCTTGTTATTTGAAATTATTGAATATAAATATGAAGGTGGTATTGTTGGTAATGTTAGGGTGGAAAGGTGACCGGGCATGCGTGACTAGTTGATATATATGCGTTATGACCCTTTGATAGGAATTGGGTTGAGGGTTTAGATATTGCATGATTGAGGGCTTGGTTACGTGGTTGGCACCTTATACGTGATTGGATTTTGGCATGGGGTCACTTAGGGTTTGCGTGATTGCATTAGAGTTTAACATTGCGTGACTGGTTGATATGTGATTGCGTGACATATTGATAGGTCATTGCGTGACAGCATGACTGAATTTTGGCATGGGGTTAGGGTGTGCGTGATTTCATTAATGTTTAACATTGCGTGACTGGTTGATAGGTCATTGTGTTACCTATTGATAAATCATTGTGCGACAGCATGACTGGATTGAGGCATGGCGTCACTTAGGCTCTACTTGATTGCATAAGGGTTTAACTTTGTGTGACTGATTGATAGGTCTTTACGTGACTAGTTTCTAGGTTCTTGCGTGAATATTGTTTAGGCATGGCATCACTTAGTGTGTGCCTGATTCGATTAGTTGTTCTTAGCATTACGTGACTTGTTTATAGATCATTGCATGATTTAATGTTAGTAATTGCATGACTAATTGATAATTCATAACTGCATGAACTCAATTTATCTGTATGGCATTGCATGAGCGACATTGGGTTCATTGTGTATTATTTTAGGTCAACTGTAATGCTTTAATATGTATATGTTGATTTACTTAATAATCCATGCTCGACACTTGCATTAATTATTCTATTTTAGGGTTGTTTAAAAATTGTTAAAATTATTGTGAGGGTTATTTTTTGAGTGAGCTTCTGATGAGGGTTATTTTTCAAAAATTCCTCTTGTTTTTTTGTTAATATACAATGATGGTATTAACATGACTAAAATGGGAATGTTATCTGTTTTATGTTTCATATGGCCAGCATAAGAACAGAGCAAGATAATGTGGAGTCTTTGCTTTATGTGCCGAGGCACTGATAGGGGTTCAACGCTGGCATTAACATTCACTGTAAGTGGTCGCATCTGCATGTGATACGTGATATGCTGTATAAAGTAAACGAGTTGGAAAACTTGAAGAGAACATGGCTTGGGCATATGATGGACGTCGAATTGGAGAAGAGTTTATTTTGTGCCAGTCTCGTGCACAACCTAATGCTGCTTAGAATCAACGAACTTGACGCCATCGAGGGTGAGTTATGGTTTGCAATACGGAAAACGAAGGCTCGATTTTCGAAGAGGGAGTTCTATTTGGTGACAGGACTGAAGTTTGGTACCCTACCGGCCCTTATTGTCAATCCCTACGAGGCCATCTCTAGAGGAATTCACCTACATTATTGGGGACTGGGGAACGAGGTGAAGATACAACACATTTTAGAGACGTTCAAGAGAGGGCAGTTTTAGTAGGAGGGAGACGCAACCAAGATGGCCCTCGTCTTGATGCGACCAATGTTTTATTCAGTCAAGACTACAGATGATCAGTGGTTCCATGGTTGTTGTTGTTGGTCGAGAACATTGACTAGTGGAATGCGTTCCCATGGGTCACATACGTTTGGAGTCTAATCGTCGATTACTTGATGAAGGGTTTCAAACCTCTTGCTGTGGGCGTAGCTGAGAAGAAACAGTACCACCTCTATAGATTTATACGGGTGTTTCAGTTAGTCTGTCATACCTTAATGTTTATCATTATAATTATTCTTTTTGCATAAGAATTTATGGGGTGAGTAAAAAATGTTTCACAATTGATGTGCAGTTTTGGGCGTTAGAAGCAATTCTTGAAATCAAAAGCTTGTTTGGAAGGCAACGCCAGTCCAAACAACTTTGGCCAAGAATGCTGAAATGGCATTGTGATGAGAGGCCTATAAGCTTCTACACCAATATTGTAAGTTTGGAGAGAGAAGGCAAGGTGAGTAAAGAAACCATATTTTTTTTTATTTTATTAAATTTTATTTTTATTGTCATAGGGTAGCAAGGGTTATATCTAATGGTAATGTATGTTTTGGTGCAGTTGTGCCCAGAGAGGACGTTAGAGCCAACTGCAGAAGAGATGTTGATCGCATATTCGGTCGACATTGAGATCAATATGTCCGAGGGGTAGCAATACGTTCCATTATGGAAGTTGGAAGGTTGGTCAGAATTCGATCCCCAATAAATAAGGAAGATAATGGACGTAAAGGGAAAAGTACGGTAAGATGAGCTATTAAATGGAAACGCACCACGGATGAGGAGGTTCATTCCCAGTTCGTTGTTACTGAGGCCGTAAGTGCTGCTGAGGTGCTTGATTCTCCTATTGCGATTCTTCATGCTGCTTTTCCTGTTGCTCATCATGCTGTTACTCCCATGATTCCTCACACTGCTCTTCCTTCTGCTTCTGTTGCTACCCCTCATGCTCAGGCACGCAACCCGCCATTACGTCTACAAATGACTATGAGCATTAAGCGAAAGTTGCAACAGATACGGACATAGTGAAAGAAAGATCTACAATAATTACAGACGGATATGAAGATGCAGATGCATGCAATGCAGTTGGAGATCTAGCAGGCAATGCAGTTGAAGATCTAGTGGGCGATACAGATGTAAATGCAGTCATTGCATCAGCATATCCAGCAGTCATTGCAAGGGCTGGAGGATCGAATTGTTGGTTAGCTTATTGACCTTTATGAGGTATGAGCTTTTATGTTTTTCATTGCGTGAGTTATAACATGTATGATGTATACACTGTTCTAATGTGTTTGATTTTTTCAACCGTTTAGGGTCGATCAACGGGTGAAGAGGATATGCCTACGACAAAGAAGGCAACAGTATTGGGGTTGATCTTGACGATGTAGGTGGCATAAATCATTCAATTACATCAACTCTAAACTCACATCCCGTTGCCCCGATCGAACATCATCCTGCTTCTATTCCATATCCATTAAAGGCAGCCCAGCATTCTTAGTGCACACATTTTTCTGAGGCTCCACCTCCATCTGAGGTCAAAGAAACACCTCATTTTGTGAGTAGTCGAACTACATTTCCCTGCATCCTGCTCTTGTCCCAACTCCATCAAAAGGCCCTCCACATGGTGAGATCACACCTTCTTCTAAGGCTCCACATCGACCTCAAGTCGAAGATGCACATGTAAGCTTAGCCAGCAAACACCTTTGAAGCCCATACATTAACCCGCTATTAGTTCAACGCAAAGCGAAAGATGATTTGAAGGATAGATATGAGTCTTTCATGAAAAACAAGCAAGCCAGGTAAAATGATAACAGTACACGATATTAGGGTTAACAATTCTAGGGTATTTATTCCATAGACCTTTTGACGTGGGTATTATAAATATACAGGGTTAACATTCTGGGTTTAGAAGGATAAGAGGGCCTTGATTTTTTTCAGGGATTGGAGATGTCGACTAAGTTGTTGGATAGCTAACACATTGATGCATGCATCAATGTGTTGTGTAAGCAGGCGTGCAAGCACCATTAACAACTCTACAAGTAAAGAATATGCATCGTTGACACCACCTTCTATGTAAGTATATTATATGTTAATGAGTTGTAATTATTCAAATGTATGGGGTGTGTATTAGTTAATTGCATCTAACTATTGTGCATAACATAATTGACAGCTTATTTTACTGGCTTTGAGCCTAGAATTAAACCCTTTCCCGACCAAGAAGACATTCAAGGCGAGTCAGGTGGCAATGCCAAACCATTTGCTTGAGTGTATGAGGGGTGGGAGTCCTCTGTAGGGTTGGCCATGGCACGCGGTTAACTCAATTCTCGTACCGTGCTATTTCGATGGCCACTAGGTGGTAGTGTATATCAACTTGTTAAGTTAGAGTATGACGTTAGTGGACTCATCGTACAGTCGGACAGAGGTACTGAAGTCCGATTTGCGTGATAAGTAGATGAGTCCACTAACAACATTGTTTCCCATTATATGCCACCAGGCCAGGTACTTTGTCAGCTTACATTGTCAAAAGTGACTTTTGACGCGGATGAGGTATAAGTTAAATGCAAAGACCCTGACATAGAAAGATTCGCATAGTTACAAGGATTGGGTTATCGCCTCGTTGCAGTGGTTGATCAGTTCGTAAGATCATACCCTGAAGGCAAACGCCATAGACGACCTTCAAAAAAAGTTTACCTTTGAGATTTTTGCAAATAGCATCACTAGTGAAATTTTTTAATTTGTTTATTCTTTTTCAATATGTAAATAACATTATTATGTATCATGTCCATATTATTCTTTGTTGTATCATTTACATATTTTTCCTTTTTATATCATTTAACAAAAAAAAAAGGTAATAAGAACAGTTCAGTATTCATTGATGTGATAAGCATACGGGTCCAATAAGAATGCCATTGTTTTCTTCTTATTCATATCTCTATCTTAAATTCTGTTAGTATTTTATGCAACTTACATACAAGCATTCATGAGTTTGCATATGCCAACCCCTTTTACTTTACAACCTATATGACATGTTGAATTTCATTGGGTGACATAAGGTTGTAACTAGTTGATATTGAATTGCATGAATGGTGGAGATGGAATCGCTTCACCAGTTGATATTGATTCGCGTGAGTATTTGATATGAAATCACACGACTACTAAATTGTGAATCACGTGATTAGTTAATATGGAATCGCGTGACTAATCGATTTAGAATCGCGTGAACCGTTAAGATTTAGAATCGCAAGAATATTTGATATTGACTCACTTGAGTAGTAAATATGAACTGGCGTTAGTAGTTATTATGGAATCACATGACTAGTTGATATTGAGTCGCGTGAGTAGTAGTATGGAGTGGTGTTACTAGTTATTTGAAATCACGTGAATGGTTCATTATAAAGTCACGTGAGTAGCAAATATGGCTTCGCGTGACTGGTTATTATGGAATCGCATTACTAGTTGATATTGAGTCGCGTGAGTAGTATATATGGAATGACGTTACTAGTTATTATGGAATCGTGTGACTGGTTCATTATAAAGTCACGTGAGTAGCAAATATGGCTTCGCGTGACTAGTTATTATGGAATTAGGTTACTAGTTGATATTAAGTCACGTGAGTAGTATATATGGAGTGGCGTTACCACTTTTAATGAAATCGCATGACTAGTTGATATGGAATCGCGTGACTCACTTAATGTGTATCATGTTCTTTAAAGAAGGGTAAGCCAATTATGATGGATAATATCAAACCATAACCCAACCCCAAGCACCATTATAACAAAATATCTAGTTGAATACCCTAAACCCGTGACCAGAAGTTACCCTAAACAAATGAAAGTTAAAGCACATGTTGAGCGAATTTAAAAAAAAAAAACAATATACCACAAATTGTTTAGTAAACAAATTACAGTATCCCTAATCTAGTTAACCCATAACTCTTAAAATATGAATCTTCATCTACTATGCTTGACTCAGCCAAAACCAATGACAACTGACTTCCTTTTTCTCTGAGGTTAATGTTGTAGAAACTCATCTTAGGACTGTATCTTTCGGCCACGCTTCTGCTGGCCGAACAGTTGTATTTGTTCTTTGCATTAGAAGAGTCTCAACATTCTGTATCCTCAATTTCAATGTCTGCATTTTAGCAGTTTGGTTACTAAGTTTCTCATCAATCCTCACAAGCATATTATACATCACATCATTCGAAACAAGATCTGGAATAACTCTAGATGGACCACTAGATAGAGTATCATGGGCAGGATGAACTGGGTTACCTTTGATAGAGTTGAATGGCTCATCAACACTCAAGTCATATCCCTTTTTCACGAGCCATCCAATAGAGAGATTACGAGGCCTGCGACTGGTCCAATCAGTTAGATACCTATTACTCCATATCCCTTTCTTTTTAACTAGAGTCGATATGATGTTCCCGTATGGAAGTGTCGTCTCTTCCTGTATGGCAACTCCTCTCATTCTGATGATCATATATTTTGCAATATTCAAGCCAAATAGGGTCTCAATTGATTCCATCATCCACAGATCCTCAGCACTAACATGGCTTAAACGGCTGATTCTTCCCTATAATGTGGACGCGAGAAAATTATGTATTAGCCTCCAAGGTGCAGAATTCACATGACGAGCAAAACATGAATTTGTCCTGTATGGTTTTTTTCTACCTATCACATGGGCCCACATGGGGTACGGGTTATAAAAAGGGGGAAATCTGTATTGTCCCTATTTGTATTCTATTTTCAGGAGCTTTTCAATATCAAAGGCAGTCACTGTAAACTCTATTTCTTCCAAATACACGTTCAAAACATATGGGTTAAAATCACTTTAATTTTCAAATTCATCTTCACTCTAGCATATGCTAGAGTAAAATTTCCTAATGAGAGTTGAGTTGTAATCAATATATGGAAAGGTACTTAGACCCTTAAGTTTACCCATGTCAAAAAACGTATTTAAGTCACCCTTAAGGTGTACGTTCTCCTTAAAGCTGTCCCAATCTACCACTTTCCCGCATGATATGATGGCATTCTCTATTACCCTATACCTAGCAGCATGTGCATTATTCCTAAACCGTGAGGACGAGGACAGAGCATTACCTGGTTTAATTGAAAAACCAATTGATGTAACAAGGAGTTCAAAAGCTACTTTCCATTGCTTCTTTGATCGTAGACTTGAGTATTCATCATCACCCATAATTTGGTCACCATAGTCACCGACATTGGGTCTACTCAAAGATGCGACCATTACTTAAGACAGTGTAGAACGGTTCAGCTTTAGTGGTTGAAGTTACAACTAGAGATAAGTTTAAGAGATTTTCGTTGAATTATGGGTTAAGGTTTAGTATATTGCAAGGAATGTGATTGTTGGGAATATCACTTTGCAAGGTTTGGTATAAATAGGGGAAGTGATGATTACAGGGAATGTCAATGTAATTGCTAAGAGGATTACATTGTAGTGTTTGCGAATATCACTTTGAAACATCGTTTGTAAATTGAAAAAATTACTTTTATGTATAAAAAGTTTCCTTGTCAAATTTCTCCCACAAACTCACAAATTAAACAAACTCATTTTCTCCGATTCTATCGATTAAATCATTTACGTCATCCTCTTTGACATCTCTACCGAATCGTTTTTCCTCAAAACACTTTAAGCCTCCAAATTTCCTAATTTCGAAAAATGAGTCGTAGTACTAAATGCACAAAGGTGACTCACAACAGTGGTGTAGCCAACTTTACTGGTGCGAAAACATAGTCAACCTTGGTAGTGAGTTCTTTTTTGCAAAATTTCACTTATCCATCCCACGTTGAGAAATTCAACGCCAATTTCACCAAATGCAAGGTAATGCCCAGACGTATAATTGACTTTGATTATTTAAAGTATATTGATTTCCCATACCTTGCGAACTTTGAAAATTTAGGGTGAACACATTATTTACAATTGAATAGGAAATGCTATGAGAATTTGGTCTGGATTTTTTACTTCAATGCAACACGAAAATATCCTGAGTCGGAAATAGGTCAGGTAGTGAATCATGACGATACGTTTGTCACCCACGTCATGGGACAACGTATCCTTGTTACTCCTGAGCTAATAAAACGAGTCTTTGACCTTACTTCCCTCAAAGAATATCTCCATTATGTCTTTGATAGTGGGAACCTTGGGTCAGCATTTATCTACCCTCTACCAAATGAGAGAGGCAGTGCTAGCTACACAGTCTATGTTTCTTTGATCGAGTCTTGCACCTCATCATTACTCACACTATCCGTCCTCACTGCTCGAACTACTTGAATGTCACCACAGAGGAGCTTTGGTTCTTATTTAACATCAAATTAAACTGTCGTATTGACCTTGCTAAATTCATCATGGATGACATGCTTAGAACCATTCAAGGTGGCATCAAAAGTCTGCTTTATGTTATGTTGATTAGTGAGATCATAAACTACTTCAAAGTTGACACCTGTTGTGATTTGCCCAAAAACCATGCTTTGTTCAATCCTATCAATAAGCATAGTATTAAAAAGCTAGGTTTTGAGTTCAGAAATAACAGTTGGGTTAGGAAAGGGGTAGTCGATAACCTAAAATTTGATGAGAAGGTGAATGAGGGTAAGCTGAGTGCATATCCTATGGGCTAGTCTACTACTCAATCTTATGCACGTATTTCCACCACATTCAATGTTGAGCAAGCTTTCACTAAACTTCTTTCATTTATGGAAACAATGGACTCTAGGTTCACTGCTTGTATGGAATTGTTGGAGGCACAAAATCGTGAGATGTTGTAGCGCCAAAAAGGCTTCAAGGATCAATTTCGCTCTCAATTTCCACCACCATCATGAGTTCTCACTCTTAACGTATGTTCTACTTAGTTTTTGGACTGTTTGATTCAATGGCTACTTGTACTTTAGATTTTGGTTGTATTTACAAATATTTGTATCTTTGAATCTAATGTTTTTTTATGTCTCGAGCACATTGAAATATTGCTACTTGCCATGCTTTTATTTGAGTTTGTTTCGCTTGACTGATTGTCTTTTGTTTATCTTATGCCCTTTATGTTTTTTTTTTAGTACAACAGTTCGCATTAAGAACAAGTACCATAAAAGCAAGTACCATAAAAACAAGTTCAGAGCGAAATCCTCTTTGCTACTTAAGAAAATTACCTAACAATAACACGATGATAACAAAAATCTAAGCCTTACAGTACCTTCATGTCGATGCATTTTAATCGACAGTCCCCGGATAACACCAAACTGAAAGACTTCGCAAGGACACAAATGCAGCAGACTACCAAACATATAATATGATAATTCAGAGGCTAGCAGGACCTTTCATGTTCTGCTTTGCCACCTGCAAGTCCTACTTAGATGGTATCTTGCACTGCAAAGATGTTATTGTTGACCTCAACAAATCATCTCCAACTAAAAACCTCAACTTCTTCACAAAGGCAACCCAATATAACATGTATGTATAATGTTGATGGCTTCAAGATACTCGATGTACCTAGCTATTAACCAAAATAGTAACAATGGAAATATACGTAGTAGGTTGTCAAGATAAACATTACAATAGTGCAACAATTGTCGAAATACAATGTAATGAAGCTATTGGCTTTAACCAAAACAGTAATGAAGCTATTGGCTTTACAATTGTCGCAGAGTAACTTTGTTTATTTTTTATTCATATCTTTTGTAGAAAGATTACACAATTTACATTCTAGAGTTCATGAGTATACATATGCCAATAGTAGGAGGCAAAATTCAATTAGGCAAATATTATTAAATATTTTATACTTTAATTTAATTGTTTACAAAGAAAAAACAAATTATGAAGGAGTACAATGCATTGGATGATCCCACAATATCATCTTAAGAGGCATATATCTTATTGCTGGTTATTATCAGAGTATTATCTTTAGACTCTATCAAACTCAAGTTTAAATAGTATTATTCAATGCAAATGTCAATGGCCAGTTCGAAACAATCCTTAACAACTGACGTCTGAAGGGCCATTATGTTCAGGTATGACACCTATAACGTTCTTAGAGTTTGTAGTCCGCATTGGATAATGGTTTCGTGCGTGCCCGACTTGTCTGCATATTGCACATGCCTTGGGTCGTGCATTGTGAACTTTTATGTAGGCAACTGCCTTCCCCAGCTGATGGAATCCTTTTCCTTCTAGGTCTTCCCGCTTGACCTTGCCAAGTTGGTGGCAAAATGATAATTTGTTGAATGTCATGGGGGATGTCCCATTCACTAGGATGCCCAACTGGGTGAATGAGAACTGCATATCCCTCCATTAAAGATTGAGTCTTGTAATAGTTCGAGCAGAATTCAATGGTTGCACGTTTGCACTTACTACCAAGGCAATGAAATCATAGGTTCCGAACAATGTAAAAATTCAATTCATCATGCACAAAATAACAAAACATGATTATTCATACCTTATTGCCGCCATGGCATGTGTGCAGGGGAGTAGATCAGTCTGGAACTCACCGCATGAACACGTCTTAGTGGAGAGGTTGACCACTGTCTCCTTAGTCTCGCTTATAACTTGAAACTCCACTCGATCGATTGGTTGTATGGAAAAGTGACATGCTTCATTGAACCGTCTATTCAACAGATCGATAGCCCAAGGGTTGAGGGGCATGGTCAAATTCAATGCCTCATTGTGTCACTTATGGAACCAACATTAAAACATGCCTCTGATGCACTCGATCAAGACTGCTATTGGCATTTTTCTTGCATGCCTTATGAAAGAGTTAATACACTCCGCAATGTTGGATGTCATTAGCTTGTATTGCCTTACTAGTGACCGTGCACGTGCCCATCTCTTAAGGTCTAATCTTATAAGGTTGTCATAAGCAGGTTTGCAAAGCTGTTTTAGCTTATTCATATGTCTGTTAAAATCGACGACCTTATAGCAGTTGGTGAACAAGGTGAAAATCGTAGTAACATCTTCGCGCTTGAACCTGTTTTTAACGTTTTTCCCTAAGTGGTAATTGCATAGACCGTGATGAGAGTCATTGTACACTTTTTCAACTGCATTCTTAATGCCATGATGCTGATCAGAAATGAATATTGCATTTTTAGGACAATCAATTGCACGACGCAATTGGTTAAAAAACGACGACCAAGACTCTTCGTCTTTCACATGGCCAATGCCAAATGTAACTGGATATATCTACTCATTCGCATATTTGCATACCGCAACAAACAAAATACCTTTGAATCTACCTTTCAGATGTGTGGCATCAATAGCAACTATAGGCTGTATTAAAGCATTGAACCCCTAGAGACATGACCCGAATGCCTAGAAACAATATTTGAATTGTTGTTCCCCATCCGTAGCGACCCCCATGATAGTATCGAGATTTTCAAGGTCCAACATATGGAAATACGAGGAAAGGAGTTGGAATGACTCTTTCGGAGGACCGAACACAAGACTCTCTGCATACTTCTTTACTTGTCAGGCCTTACCATATAGGCATTGCAATCCCCACTCGCGATTCATCTTTTCCATTATTTTCTTTGATCTCAATGGGGTTACATAATTGCCTTACACCCTAGTGGAGATAAGCTCACCAATTAACCTCGCGCTCACAGTTCGGTACCCACATTACAAACCATCAACAGTACACGTGCGTACCTTCTGAAACATCCGAAGTTGCCAATATTCTCTTTCAGGCAACTTCGTTGCATGCAAAGCAAACTTGCATGCCTTCTCCTTACAACCAACCTAAAAAAGAGCATGACATAACTTTTTAACTCTAACCTCAAAATGCTCTTTTAGTGCCAATTTGCTCAAAGCTCGTTTCAATTCTGCCTTTGATGGAAACACTTTTTTGAGATATAAGTGGTCATCCATTGATTTGGATTCCTCACTCGCAACTGTTTGAAAGGATATCATATCTACCTTGGGAATAATCCATTGACGAGATCCCCCTATATTTACCCTCTCTTGATCAATGTCATCAGGAGAACAAATGTCATTCTCAAGTGCGATGGCGTTCTCGTAAATAGGGTCGACACCCTCAACATTTTCTAATTCAACAGTTGTGGCATGGTTGTCGAACTCAACCTCTTCTAACACAACAGTTGTGGCATGGTTGTTGAACTTAACTTCTTCTAACACAACAGTTGTGGCATGACTTGTACTACCATATTCATGATTGCAATATGGAATGTCGGTGTGCTCACCCCGGTCATCCTCTGAACAGTCATCATGTCCCCCAACATAATCATTTTCACAGTCATCATGCAACTCATCGTTCCAATCCGTCGTGTCGTCCTTTTCAACATCATCTTCAATCTGATTAGATGCATCGTCATCACTCACAATCATCATAGTGTCATTTGCGAATGACAATGGACCCATTGCATTTTCGAGCGATAGTTGTGTTTGTTGCAAAGTACCAAGTATTTCGTTCGATGCACATTCTGATTGGAATTGTGCAGACATCATTTGTAAACACCTCATGTGTGTGCGAGCTACTCAAACTCGTGAGGATACGTCAAATGTGATTGCCATGGTTGTTTGTTAGGAAATGCATCGTGTGGTATGTCAGAATAATTAACATTATGTTCTAGGTGATTACTATGTTGGATACCGTGTTCATGTGGAATATCATTTGCATTTCATGCCTTAACTGTCACAAACATAACAACTGCCCTCTCATCTCGCAGAATACTTGCTACATCTTCATCATCCTTGATAACTGCGCGTGAAACCCCTGCGGCATGACTGAGCGATGCATGTAGCTCGATTTCATTATTATGTGAGTTGACTCCAACAACCTTTTCAACCAGCTTCACTAAGCCCGAAAATGACAAATCACTCCCAACACCCCTCATTCGTGTCTCACCACCCTTATAAGTGTCATCGACCCAATGACCACTGTATGTAATCATAAGCTTCACATTTGGCAGGCAGCTGAAATTTAATAGAAAATAAGTGTCACAATCAGTCAATTTATCAAAAATTGACCCTCAATGCATAAAAACCACTTACGCAATACTTGAGTCACAATTGGTCGGTCTTTAAAATTTAACAAAAATTAAGTATCGTAATGTCTAATACACATTCATGCAATGCCTAAAAACTAGTGAACAAAAGCCTCAAAACATAGGGTGAATTGCATAAGTCATGCACCACCAGTCTCGTAATACCTAATAATAAGTCACTCAATATGTAATATCTACTCACATTATGCCTACATAACCAGTCATGTAATGGCCGAATGTGACGTAATACATAACAACAGGTCACGCAATACATAAAAATCAGTCATGTAATGCTTAAAAACTAGTTAACAAAAGCCTCAAAACAAAAAATGAATTGCACAAGTCAGTCATGCACCGTCAATCTCACAATACCTAAGAATAAGTCACTTAATGCCTTTGACCCACTCACATTATGCCAACATAACCAGTCACATACTAGTCCAATGTCACGCAATACGTAACAACAGGTCACACAATACATAAAAACCAATCACGCAATGCTTAAAAATTAGTGAACAAAAACATCAAAATAAGAGATGAATTGCACAAGTCAGTCACGCACCGTCAATCTCGCAATACCTAAGAATAAGTCACTCAATGCCTTATACCCACTCATATTATTCCAACATAACCAATCATGTACTGGCCCAATGCCATGCAATACATAACAATAGGTCACGCAATACATAAAAACTAGTCACGTAATGCCTAAAAATTAGTGAACAAAAGCCTCAAAACAAGAGATGAATTACACAAGTCAGTCACGCACCGTCAATCTCGCAATACCTAACAATAAGTCACAAAATGCCTTATACCCACTCACATTATGCCAACATAACCAGTCATGTTCTGGCTCAATGTCACGTAATACATAACAGGTCACGTAATACATAAAAATCAGTCACGCAATGCCTAAAAACTAATGAACAAAAGCCTCAAAACAAGAGATGAATTGCACAAGTCATGCACCATTAGTCTCGCAATACCTAATAATAAGTCACTCGATGCCTAATATCCACTTACGTTATGCCAACATAACCAGTTACGTACTGGTCCAACGTCATGCAATACATAATAACAGGTCACATAATATATAAAAACAAGTCACGTAGTGCTTACAAACTAGTTAACAAAAACTTCAAAATAAGAGATAAATTGTATAAGTTAGTCACGCACCGCCATTCTCGATATACTTAATAATACTAATAAGTCACTCGATGCCTAATATCCACTCACGTTATGCCAACATAACCAGTCACATACTGGCCCAACGTCACGTAATACATAACAACAGGTCACCATATACATACAAACTAGTCACCAATGTCTAAACAGAATATATGCATTGCACAATTCACGCAGTGCCTATTACACAGTCTCGCAATACCTAATAATAGGTCACGCAATGCTTAACAACAATTCACGAAGCTATTCAGCATAATATAACTTAAACGAAGACAATAGAGGAAGTTGTGAGAAATGAAAATTTAAATTTTATTCATTAGATTCTCTGAAACAAAAGGAGATGATGCAAAAAAAAATGAACCGTAGTTTATTTCTTCCTAAGTTCATCTACTATTTCATATATCTCAGAGAGAATCTTGTTGTTGGCCAAGATATCTACCTCTAAGTCATATGTCATGCCACCAGCTTGTCCATCAGGGCATGCATCTCTTGCTAGATTTCTCGACTTGCTCCCTCAGGGCAAGCATCTCCGACATGTTCTCTTTCTCAGAGGCAGCCCCTTCACTAGTCTCGACTATTGTATGTTTGGATGCCATTACAATTATCTGATTTTTCTTAAGATAATTGAATTTGATTAAATTGGTTAATGGTTCCCTTTATTTATAGGCATGAATGTTTACTCTTCGTTTTCTATACCGATATAAGTGAAAATAAAGGTGGCTGAATTGGTTGTTAAGTACTTGTTCGGCTTGGCATTTTTTCAACTTATCTACCTCTTAAAAGCAGAAGCCAGGCCAAACATCATTTTTCAAGAAATTCTTAATAAAAAGCAGAAAGTAGAATAAAATCTAAAGTAGAAGTAGAAGCTGGGCCAAACAAGATTTCGTAAAAAGCTCTTAAAAATAGCCTTTTTTTAAGAATAAAATCTAAAAAAAAAACTTAAAAAAAAGCTCCAATTAGGAGTTTTCTCTTCTCTTTTTTTTTTTAAAAAAAAAACACGTTAGCTTATTAGGAGAATTATTTCTTCCCAGAAAGATCCTCTCATCTCTCCTTATTGATCTCCCTTTCCTTTCTCCCTTTTTTGCAAATCAAGGTTTTTTTTGTTCTTACAAAAGTTAAGAGGAACGAAAACTAAAAGATCAGAATTACATTCAGGTATTATTTTTGTTTTGTTTTGTTTTTTATTTTATTTTTTATCATTCTTTTTTCTTGGGTTTTTAAAACTCTCTTTATTATTTGATATGTTTCAATTTATTGTTTGATATGATAATTATATGATATTTATTTGTTCTTAATTTTTTTAGTGTAGATAATATTTATTGATTATGATTGAAATAAATCAAATAAGTCAATAGTTGTTGAAATAAATTAAATAAAAATTGAGAAGTTAAAGTTAAATAAGTCATATATATGATACTTGATATACATAAAGTTAAAGTTAAATTTAACGATGAAGGATGAAGGCTTTGTCTTTTTTATATTTGTCTTTGTATCCATGATGTCTGTTCCAATGGTGAGAACCCATTATATTTCTTTTAATTTCCTCTTCCTTTTCCCAATTCTTTTTGAAATATGATCTCATTCCATTGATGTGATATAATATTTTAGACACTGTGCTTGAAGAGAAACATTGACTTGACTAGGTTCACAAAGGCAACAGTGAAACTATTTTAAGGACATAAAGAAAACTATAGGCACGCAACAAGAAAATGTCACTATTGAATGAGTGGCCAACAATGTTTGATCACTTGTGATAATGACGAACATAAACACTATCACAAAACAGACGCATGCACTAATTTTAATCATCCCTAAACCAATTATCCAAAGCACAATTAATCAAGAATCATAGAAACAAAGAACCTCCATTAACCTGAACCTCTTACCTTTTTGCTGTTAATGTGTTTTTAACCTTCTTTATTTCACTGCACCTTTCCATAATTTTCTCCTCACTGCCTCCCCTACCCTCTTATACCCATAAATCACCTTATCTACCAACATTCTTCAGCCTTAGCTATTATTAACTCGGTCTTATGCCTCAAATCACTATCTGTTAGTTAACCATTAACGATTCTTTCCTTCTCTCCCTTGTCCTTTTCTGCTATATTACTACTCATCACTATTTCATCCCCTTCAACTTCAAAATAGTTTTCTAACATCTCAGATGGTATCTGGTACACTTGTTTGGCCACAACACTTACTCTTCAATCTCTCCATTCCCTCCAGGTTAATGACTCATTTGCATTCTTTTTCTTTTTCTGTGTTCCTCCAAATGGCTGGTCTGTGTCACTTCTTCCATGACTTTGTTGCTTACTTTTGCCTTTGTATTATCTTTTTCTATTTCCTTCTTTCAATCTGTTGTCTTCCACCCAACCTTCTTCCATTCCTTTTGCTTTGTCCCTTTGCATCATATTTTGCTATATTGACCTCTAATATACAACCCAATAGCCATGCATCATCCACACTATAGATGGCTCATTGTGCTTCCCATAACCTTTCAAATCTAATAAACCCAAACTTCCTGCTAACCTTACTTCTTTTCACTAACTCGTTATTGGTGTACGTTAGAGAAACAAAATGAGCAAATACTAAGCAATACATTAACCATATAAACGAGCACAGAAGCTGAAATAAGGCAGTAAGATCTGCAACTTTCAACAATCATCTCCACACTGAACAAGCTCTAAAACCATATTTCGTATAGAGATTATTTTGTTTACTTTGTAGTTTGCTGGATAGTTTGCCTTGTTTCATTGCAGGCAAAGCCAGTTTTGTTGTATTAGCTAGTAGCATTTCTTTCCTGCTGCTTATTTTGGAAAAGTGAAATCACAATTATCCAAAAATAAAAAAAAATGTCCAAATAACCGAGATGAAAATGTTCAGGGCAGTTCTTGAGGAATAGAAAAAATTTACAAACCATGATATGATATGAATTAGATATTATTATTTTAATTTTATCAAAACAGGAAACTAAAAATAACAGCATTCATTTTTTAATTTCTGTTGATTGCATCATAAATTTGGGTGTCTTATTGTTTGAGTGATGACACAATATTTATTGCTTTATATGTTGCATTGCAATTTATGGCTAGTCAAGAAATGCCTCCACTTAATTTTGAAATTTCAGATAAGTCAAAACATAATGCAAAGTGGGATTTGTTTACTACTAAAATATTACTTCAAGTTTGTACGGATGAGATTCGTAAGTGTGGAAAACCAGGAATTTCATTTAGAACTAAAAGATGGGAAGTTGTAGTACAAGAATTTAATATTCGTGCTAATAAAAACTATACCCAAAAACAATTAAAAAATAGACTGGATAGTCTAAGGAATGAATGGGCTTTATGAAAACAATTGAAGGGCAAAGAAACAGGTTTGGGTTGGAACCATGAGACGGGAACCATTGAAGCTGATGCCACATGGTGGGAAGCCAAAATAAAAGTAAGTATTTTAAATTTTATATGTTTCATCTACTATAAATTATTTTACATATGTACCTTTTTTAAAAGTTTCTTTCTCTTTAATGTTTGTGTAGGTCAATCCAAAATATGCTAAATTTCGATATCAAGGGTTGGAACACGTTGATGAATTGGAATTTATATTTGGGGATACAGTAGCCACTAGTCAAAATGCATGGACACCAGCGATGGGTATACCAATTGAAGATAATGTCAGATCTACAAATCTAACTCCGTTACAAGACAATGTTGAATTTGATGCTGAAGAATTCAATTGTGATGAAGATGACAATCCTATAGTAAACACTGAAATGAAGAGGAAAAAAATGGTGCTAGAAGAAATGGGAAAAAAAGTGGCAAAGGGTAAGACAAAAATTGGGACTGCAGCAAGCTTGCAAAGAACATTGGAACGATTGTGCGAGCCAGCAGAAAGTCATAACGCAACTGAAAGTGCTGAAATTTCAATGTCATCACAAGCCATAGGACAATACAGTATTCCGGAGTGTGTTCGAGCAATGAAATATCTACAAAATGAGGGAAGATTGAGTGCAGATGAATTTAATTTTGCACTACAGTTGATTAAAAGGGAAGAAAATAGACTCATTTTTATTTCTTTGCCAGATTTAAGTGATAAGCTAAATTGGATTCAATATGAGCATAATCTATCAAAAAATTCCAATGGGATTAGCTGATTAGTTTAGGATTTGATTTGTTTATTTTAGGTTGATGTTGAACTTTAAACTACTTTTTTTTTTTTGTATTTATGTTACTTGTTATGTTTAATTAAATTGGTGTTTGAAAGAATTTGCCATTATCCATGTTATATTTATTTGAATTGTTATTTGTACTATTTGATTTGTTTCAAATAATATTTGTTTTTTTAATTGATATACTTGGATTTCTACTTATGTATTTTGATATTGTTAAACAGATGTTCTTTAATGAAGTCAAAGCATCAATACAAGTTGTAAAGAGAAGAAAAAGTGCAAAGTTTTATCAAAACATGTATGGAGGAGCTGCTATTGCAATTGTATATCACATGAAATACTTAATGAAACAAGGAAACAAATTCAATTATTTTGATGGATGGAACTGGGTACGTGAAACTTTACAAACTCCAGGTGAAAGTTATAGAATGTTTAGAATGGAATCACATGCTGTATTGCAACTTACAGATATATTGATAAATAAAGGATGGTTAAATCCATCTAAAGACATGACAGCATTAGAGGTGGTTGCTATGTTTCTTTGGACGTGTGCACAAAGCGAAACAAATCGTAATGTCCAAAATAAATTTGGAAAATCGGGAGAGACTGTAAGTAGGAAGTTTGGTGAAGTGTTAGATAGTTTATGTTTACTGGCCAATGAAATCGTCAAGGCTTCAGATTTTCAATTGGCAGAAGTTCCATCCAAAATTAAAAATGATCGTAGATATTGGCCGTATTTTCAAGGGTGCATTGGTGCTATAGATGGATCACATGTTCCTACTATTCCTCCTGCAAATGATCAAATTCGTTTTATTGGTCGAAAGGGATATCCAACACGTAATGTCATGTTAGTGTGTAATTTTGACATGCTATTTACTTTGTGGTTGTTGGTTGGCCTGGCACTACACATGACACCCGTATCTTTTCAACTATGCTTGAAGAAATGAAAAACGTGTTCCCTCACCCTCCAGAAGGTACAACTTATAATTTTTATTACATAAAGTTTGACATTCTATATATTTTTCTTTTGAATTTTTACAATGAACTAATACTTAAAGCTTTAACTTTTTTCTTAAGTAAATATTATGTAGTGGATGCTGGTTATCCTAATATGAAAGGGTATCTAGCACCTTATAAAAGTGAAAGATATCACATTCCTGATTTTAGAGATTACAGTCAGCCAGAAGGTGTAGAAGAAACATTCAACCATGCACATTCTTCGTTAAGAAATGTCATTGAACGAACAATTGGAGTTTGGAAGAATATGTGGCATATTCTACGTGATATGAAGCCATTTCCGTTGATAAACTAGGAAAAGATTATTGTTGCAACAACGACACTTCATAACTACATTAGACAGTGTGGTGTTATAGATGAGGAGTTTGACAAATGTGATCGTAATCCCAATTATATTCCTGAAAGTCAAGAAGAAAAAAAGTAATGATAAAGAAATGAGTTCATATACTTCTAAAAGAGCATTAGATGATAATTACATGGGTAGAGTTCGCAACCAAATAGTGACTGCATTGATGAAAAATAGAAATCATTAATTTATGAGTTATTTATGAATTATGTGTTACGTATGAATTCTTTGTGAAACTCTTTTTTATGATTTATTATTAATTATAAACTTTATGTTATATAAAAATAATTTTATATTTTCAAAAATTTATTTTAAATTGATAAAAATAAAGTTAATTTTTTCTATTTTGAACAAAGAAGTTCATTATTAATAGAAAGTTATTTATTAAATACCCTTTATGGTAATTTTAATCAAAATTAGAGTTTATATAAATTTTTTTACCAAACAGCTTTAACTTAATTTTAAAAACTATTATTTTTCATAAGAGCTTTATAATAGCTTTTAAGGTAGAAAAAAGCCAGGCCAAATATGCTCTAAGGGAGGAGCTTTCTCTTGTCTTATTTTAAAAACATATTAATTTTTTAAAAAATACTCCGCTCTCAATCAATCTTTCTATGCGAATTACCATTCTTCAACGTAAATCACGATTTTCCTCTTTTTTACCTCTCTCTCCAAAACTACTAAAAAAACAAAAAATCCAACAACAGAATATCAAAATATAGAATTTTTTTATTCTTATAGAGATTAAGAGAAAAAATTCTAAAATTCAAAACTGCATTTAAATACTATTTAAAGGTTTTCTCTCTTTTTCACTACTCAAAAGGATTTTAATGTTACATACATTGTTTCCTCTTTTCTATTCTTTTTTCAGAATTTAAGCATCATGGTTCGATTGTTTGCTAGATCAATCAAAATCTAATACCCTTGCTATCATGCAAGTATGAAAATTGTTTTGTTTATTTATTTATTTCTTTGATTTTAACATCTGAAATTATATATAAACTTCAAGTATTACATTATAGCTTATTAGGTGATTGAAGATAACATAAATATTCTCTATGGTAATTTTAACTGAAATTAGAGCTTATATAATTTATTTTGTTAAACAGTTTACCAAATTGTTTTAGCCTAATTCTCTTCTAATTTTACAAAATTTGTTATTAAGGGAGCTGAATTAGTAGATAATCACCTTCAGCATTAGGTAGATAAAGTCACGCAATACCTACAAATAAGACACGTAATGCCAACAAACAAGTCACACAATGCTCAACAAATATTCAGTCACGTAATGCCAAATAAACAGGTTACGATTCCTATGACGCAATGCCTAACAAATATTCGCGCATCACTTATAAACTGATTGATTTCGCTACTCCCAACCAAATTTAACTTTCCAAACTCATATAATTTACCCATCAACTTTTGTGTTCTATGAATAACCCTAAATAAACCCAAGAACCCATAACAAATATCTTGATGTCATCTCTGCACTTGGGATCGTCAGAAAGTTGGATGACGATATAGACCTCGATGGCGTTGAAGAGTTAGACGACGAGATATATACCCTGATTAGACTTGGCAATTTTGAACACGACATGTTAACACGACACAAGAAGACACAAGTTAAACAGGTTTTGGGTTTAGTCTTAACGTGTTTCGTGTCTAATAGTGTCTAACACGACAAACACATTTACTTAATCGTGTTATCGTGTTTAAACATGTATACGTAACACATTTATTAACCTATTAAAAATTAATAGTTAAAAACTATTTTAACCTTATAAAAATAATTTCAAAAAATTATTTAAATAAGTTTTTTTAATTTTATAAAGGGTATAATGTAATTATACATACTTAATCCTAATTTTTAACTTTTGGTGATTATTTGATGTTATTATTATTTTTGTTTTATTATAATTATTTTTATAATTATAGATTTTAAATTTAAATAATAAAATAATATTTAATTGTAAATATTTTTATTTAATCGTGTTAAACGTGTTATTAATCATGTCGTGTTGTATATTGACACGTTTAATAAACGTGTTAATCGTATCGTGTTACACGTGTATTAAACGTATACATTTACGTGTTTTAAATTTAATATACGAATATTAAACGTGTCGTGTTCGTGTTTAGCCTTAACGTATTTCGTGTCTGACACATTTACGACACGTTAACATGAATTGTTAAGTCTAACTCCGATGGTGTTAGAGAGCTGGACGAAAAGATAGGTAAATCGAGATTTAATTTTAAAATTTTTATCTAAATGGCAAGAGAGGAGAAAAAAATCAGAACCACTTAATTTGACTTAAATAGTTTAAAGGGTATTCTTGTGAAATTTTATCAAAAATTATCTAAAAATAGTTAAAATTATACTAAGAGTCATTTCTGAAGTGATCTTATCACGAAGATCATTTTTCACAATTTTCTCTTATTTTTTTAGAATTTTAAGTTGTTTCGCTTGGGTTTTGGGGTGGGAGGGGGGGTGGGTTGCAAGGAAAAGCCTTTGAAAGGAGTGCAACTTTTTTCCACATAAATATTCTTAATTGTAAAAAGTAAATGTATATGCAGCATTTTGACTTTATTTTGGATCATCAAATTGTATTTTCCCTTTAAATCTATGTATCTAATTATGTAAATACATTCTTATTTTTTAACTGCATTCCATGCATATGCATTCTACGTACTAAGTTCATGCTCTCCACATGTATCATTCTCTTATTTGTTTAAATTTATTTGCCCTCCATTTATGGTACTTGAACAAAAAAGAAAATAAAAAATCTTCTTACTTTCTTAATACTTCTTTCAAATTATATTTCATAACAACAACTTCCATTTATTATAATTTGTAATTTAAAATATTTAATTTTTTATAATTTATTACAAATATTATTCAAATGTATTAAAATTTTAATATTATTATTTTATTTTCATTTTTTAAAATATTAAAATATTTATAATTTATTTAAAATATTAATAATTTATAATAAAACTTTATTTTAATTTTGTTTTACTTTTTCCCTAATTTTAATTTTAAAATATTAAAATATAATAATTTATAATTTATTTAAACTACCAATAATTTATTTTTAACTAAAATATTAATATAATTTTTTGAACTAACCATTAAAATGGAATCAATACGACGGAATATCCATCTCACTCTACCACTAGATCTACTTCGAAATCAACCCTTGCTGAGATCCAATGCTTCTTACGACCAGATCTAATTGTGGAGTTGATGCTTCTCATGACTAAATCTAGTAATGAAATGCTGGATTGGCCATCGTTATTGAAAGAAGTGATGAAAAATGACGACAATGGAGGAAATTTAAAGAAAGTATAGAAGCAAATGAGGTAGAGAACGAAATAAAAAAAAAAAGAAAATGAAAATATACATATAAAGATTAAATGTTTTAATAAATTATTAATTAAATAATATCTCAATTAACTACTGATCCTCATATTATTAATTTGTAGAGGTTTAAACATTTCCGTCACAAAAGGACCATTCATTCCAAGTACAGTCATTCTGATTAAAAAAGAAAAAAAACAATAATAGGGGAATGATACGACAACACCCGGACCATGAAGGCGCGTCCCAGAGTCTACTCTACTCTTATCCAACTTTCTTTTACGAACTCACAAAGAAATGTCTTTACCAAAAAGCCTAGTTATTCCCTTTCCAAGGTCTCTTTGCGTCACTATTGACTCCCCAACCAAAACCTGTAACACAACAATGTTATCTATAAGTATCCAATACGCGTAGGAGATGCATTCACATAGATGTTGATACCAACTCAAACTCCAAATTTCACCTAATTTGCAAAACACAGTCACAAGCTTTGCTTTTTCACATTCAATTCACAAATCAAATCAGTGCCTGCACGATCAAATATCTAACAGAAGGTTTACTTCTCAGACGTTAATGACTACTGTCACCACTTGGTTATACTTTCTCCTATACTCGGATAGCAACTCCCAAATTACTTCCATCCCAATACCAAAACTAATCTTATATTTCAATAATTCATCACTGGTCTAACATGCAACAGAAAAAGATATCGTCTTGTTATTCTAAGCTCATAGAAAGAAAAACATTCCTAGCATCAAACAAAGAATGCAATATGCTCACAACTTATGTAACTTACAGCTTTAACACCAGCTTCTTGTACATAAGCAACATGATCTGGAGTAAACAGCCCAGATTCCCCTACGACCTGATGTATGAAAGTTAACAATAAATTATTTAAACAATTTATGGTATGTATAAATTGGACAGAAATGCACTAACTTTATCTTCTAATGCACAGAAATGTATATGGAGAAGTCTCGCTTACTATTATATCTTTCTGATGGACCATTTCGCCACGCTCTCCTTCAAGAAGCTTCTTTGTGTTACTGATATCTAGCTCAAATGTCTCTGAAGACAAGCATAGGTAGGGCAAGGTTATTGATGCCTAATACACTGTGATTACAGACTATATGGTAGGGCAAGGTGTCAAGTTCGCAGTATGTTCTGGTCAGTGCTCTTCGTTTGGAAAACAATATGATAATAAACTGTATTAGAATTTATTTTGGCCTTTGGGGTGGTTAGTGACTGCAAGAATCAAGCAACTTGGAACCCTCTCTTCACTACATCACACATTTTGACTGACTATTGGAGATATTATCCAATATATATTCTAAGGAAAAAAAAACTTTTTTTGAGAGAGTGGTGAAATAATTTAAATTTTAGATTATGAACTCATTTCCCCAGAGCCAAGTGCTAGTAAGCCAGTTTTCACAGTATAGTGAACACCTTAATTGAATACTCCTGATCCAGAACAAGGTTCTTGGGAGTAGGGGAGAATCAGTTAAAACACTGTCCACATTCTCAGACAAGTCATAGAAGTAGACAACAACATCAAAGAAACAAATTTAAACTAAGAGGATCGGACGGTTCATGAGGCAACTCAATGAGCAACTGCTAAAACTTAAAAAACCTTACTGAGGTTACGATTATTGATGCCAATAAGTTCAATCCCTTCGATACCAAGAACGCGATCCATTTCCCTCTCATCGTGCACCTAAAAGAAACCAATGCAAGCAACAATAAAGCATATGAATATTGGAAAGAAATACACATGAAAATTTAATAATTCTGAATGTTAGAAGCTTTTTATTAAACCAAGGATTCGATGATATAACTCTTAACAGTCTCAAATGTGATTTGCCAATTGATCCAAAAAAAAAAAAAAAACTGCCTCAATAATCATGGAAGTAAAATAAGTTTCATAAATCCAAAAAGCACCTCAACCAATTAAAAAGTATGAGATCAATAATAATAACAATGAAAGCTCTGGTCTAACCTCTACAAGCGCTGCCAAACCAAGCATCTTGCAGATTTCAACCATGTATCTGATTTCATGATCAGGCAAAACAGCAGCAATTAAAAGTATTGCATCTGCTCCCTTAATTCGAGCATAATATATCTGCCATGCATCTATCACAAATTCTTTGCAAAGTAGAGGGCACTGCATTCATTATGAGAGCAAAATTAATCCGTATATAAGAATAAAACAAGACAAGATTAGAGATTAACAAACAACTAGTAAAACAGACCTTTACTCCAGCACTCCTTATTGCCTCCAAATTTTCAAAGCTTCCCTAAATTGAAGAGGGGAAAAAAAAAAAGCAAGTCAGAGGAATAATATACCAATTAAGCAATTAAACACAGAATCTTCAAAAACAAAAATGAAAAAATTACTGTGTTTACCTTAAAAAACTTTTCATCAGTCAAAACACTAAGGCATGCGGCTCCACCCTTCTGATATGCCCTAGCAATCTCAACCTATCATGGAAAACATCTATATGTGTTACAAGTCACTCAACAATAAAAGAATATAATGATAACTAAATATGATACGGGACTAAGTTCACTCTTTCCTGAAGGTTTTGCCCAGATAGAAGCTTAAGAATAGAATAAATCCTCATTTTTTTAGAGTATCTACACTCTTTCACATTCAAGACTGAAATGTAAAATGCAAAATCATATTTAGTTGAAAATTAAGCAAATAACTAAAATGAAACGTAGGCATTTTGTTATTCAAAAAAGAGCATTTTCAATTTTTCATTCTTCAAAAATATAAGCCGCTTTGGTATCAAAATACACTTTTTACTTGCTCCTTCCAGAGCAAAAGAGCAGACAATTAATAAAAGAAATAACCCAAATGAAGCTAACTTTTTAAAGCTTATACTAGGATAATTTCCTTTTTATCATTAGTACAAAATAATTGCTCCCTCCATCCAATAAACACTGTCTTGCATACCTTTAGTTCCCAAAATTAATCTCTCATTTAAAAATCATAAAAACAAAAAAATCATTATTACTTTTCCTTATTACCCTGAACTACTTAACTTAAAATTTGTTAAACTTTGTGCCAATTCATAATCAGACACAATATTATAGGGCAGAGGGAGTAAAAAGGAGCCACAATTAAAATTAAAAAACAAGCATCCCTTACTGGATCAAAATCCTCTCTGAGAATTCCTCTGGTAGGCGAAGCCTTCTTAACTTCAGCAATCAAACCAGGCAACCCAGTCCGTGAATGCGCCGCCTTAAGAGCTCCGACGAAGTCTCTAGTGGGAGCTGCATTCTCGATAAACTTCTCCAATGAAGCCAGAGGCTTCTTCTCTTTCATCTGCCAAACCCCAGAATCATTAGCAGCTTTCGACCCACAAAACAAGAAAAAGAGCAAAAGCGAATAAATGAAATTATAATAAAATTTGTAAAATTACTTGGGAAACTTCCACGTCTTTTTGCCAAATGATTTCTTCGAGAGTATTGCGAGGAGTTTTATCCTCGTTTTCTAAACCGATCTCGAAGGGGCCCACGTAATGCGACGGCGGACCCGTAGGTTGTCTTCGCCTTATTCTTATGCCTTGACTCGCAGCGACTTCGTTTTGTAACATTCCAATTACCCATTCCTTCAGTTTCAACGCATCTGCCTCCTCTCCCCTTTTCGGGGGTTTGACCTCCGACTACATAAAAACCAAATAAAAAAGATCAACTAAAATACAAAATATAATGGCCATATTTAGATTCTTACTACTACTACTATTATGAACCAACCTGTTGGGCTCGGATGCCCGGAAAATTGAAGCGGCGGATGAAGAAATTAGGACGGTGATTGAAGGAAGGAACTGATTGAAACGAAATTCCAGCAATCGCTATCAGGAAAACCAATACCAACATTTTTGCAATTGAAAAGCAACAAGGGGGTTGTGCAATTGATTAGGTTTGGCTGTGTTTCAATGACCTCATATATGCTGAGAAGGATATGAAAAGAGGACAAGGCGAGGCAGTGAACAGATGCAAGCGGCGCAATGAAAGGGCATCTTTAGTGAAGCGGACTCCTGGGAAGTAGGGATTTCGAAATGGTACATGGAGATGTGTGGTTGTCGTGGCTGAGTAATTGGTCAGAGGATAACGATGATTTCCCCAAGATTTATTTCCTTTTTTTTTTGGTAAAATTTTATTTATTTCCTATTTTGATTTATTAGTGTTATTCTTTACCTTGTACGTATCATTTATTACTTTTGTTTTTGGTAAATATTTTTTTATTTCCTTTTTTCTTTTTTTTGAAAATTAAAGAGGAATTTCATTAAACGAGGAGGGAAGAAGTTTTTTCCCCCTCTACTCAAAGACAAATGTCATCCTTATCTACATAGCACCGACGTACTGGTTGGTATACTCACATCCAGATCAGTATACCTTCTCCATATCTCGTCCTTTGATTTCGTCCTGAACAGATACGAGAAAGAGACCAAAAGAAACTGTGATTCCTACCCATTTACAAAGCTGACCCCAACTGAAAAACGTACATCCATAAACCAAATCATTTCTCCCTATGCAGAACATCCCATTTCTCATAACAAATCTAACAGCGTCGTATTGTCCTGCATCCCACAAGGAAACAGAGGAAGATCCAGACATTAAACAGCACAACTTAATTAAAAACCCGCAGCATGTCTGATTGGAGTTGAACTCCCTCTTTTGCAAGACTGTCAGTCCTCTGGTTTGCCTCACGTTTGATGTGATGAATCTCCCAATCTCCTAGCTTCTCTTTCATCCTCTCAATCTGTATCAACCTTTTACGCATCCTCCAAGGCGCTTCAACCGGTGACTGAATCCATTTAACCCGAATCACTTTCAATAGCAAGTTTGTGATCATCATTCGAGCTTGAAACCGCGAATATCATCATTGCTTCCTTCACTGCTCTAACCTCTGCCAAGTTTGAATCAGCAATGCCAATGGATTTTGCAAAGATAATCATCGATTCTCCTTTAAAAATAAATATTGTTAACTTTTTTTAATTAAAAAATTAAATTCGAAACCTATTGTTTTAGATAAGAATCATACATTAATTAACAAGTCAAATATCCGAATATATATTTCGTGTAAACTTGTTTTAATTTGTTCTTAATAATGATCTCAAGCTATACAATGAGAGATTTTTTTTTCTTGTTTCCTAAATTTCAATCATTTGTCGACACATCTCCAACATTACCACTCCTATGATATAATACAAGCCAAAAACAAAGGTGATCAAACCTGTTGGGTTGAGGACCAAGCTTTCATGCACCATTGGGCACGCATGGTGGAGTTCATAAATCACACATTTAGATCAATCAATGCCTGTATATGCAAGCAACATTACAAGCAACGTTTGCAGATAATGTAAGTAACTTAAAAAAGAGTTGCTTCTTTATAGGGATTCATGTCAGAACATTACATTGTTACATTGAACGGGACAGAATTTCTGTAAGTTGCCTTGCCTCACTTTAACTCCCTAGGTTTGAGTTTACAGCAGAACTCCACCAGACATAAACTAACTCTGTTCATCCCCAAAACCAAGAACAGGCCGCATGAAGGAAACCTTTATTTAAAAATGTTTTGCAATCCATCGAAGATCCTTAAAGCTCTCAGTTCACCACTCCTCATATCCCTCAATCTCCTCCTCAGTATCTGGAACCGTTTACATAAGCAGAATGAAGCAGATGCATCAGGTCAGGAAGCAAGATATAAATTATTTAGCAGCAGTATATGCTCCTAACTTCATGGTATAAATTCCTTATTTTCATGAAACAATATGCCCAGTACCTAGAACATGCAACATCTAACATTTTGCACTGATGAATCCTTGGCATACTCAAGACCTTAATTCAGTGAACATAAGTGGTGGGATTTGATAGACAGAATATGAAGTACTTCAATTCTAAAGCAACCAAAAAATGAGTACTTCACTCAATAACAACGGAAAAACACTGTGCCTAAGCAGATTACTAACTCAAAACTCAGCATCCAATCGAGGGAGCTCAAACAACAGATTGTAAGTGATATGTTATGAAACAAGTATCAACAGAGATGTGCTAAATAACTTAAAAGAAATTTGAAAAATCAAAGGAGGTTTAGTCTTACATGTTGAGCACGAAATAGTATTCTCTGCTCACTTGTACATAAATCTACTGCTAGCTGTTTCAGAAACACTCCTCGGTTTAGTTGCTTTGGAGATGTCACATCCAAATCCATGGAGCCACTTGCCTATAAAAGAAATTACCAAGAATTGCACACTGAATATGAGGTATTTAAGACGAGCCCTATCTATATCAAATTAACCCTTTTTCATTTTTATGGTAATTTCAATCTAAGTAAAGTTTTCCAAGTTCTGAAAAAATGATATTTCTCTCACCTGCAAGAATTTGGAGTATTTTGATATGCTTGACTCGCAACTGTCAAGAATAAATTGTAGTGCTTTTTCTTCAATTTCAGGGTATCTTAAGTCCTTCTTGGTTGTAGATTTATTTGATGCTGCGGCAGCCATCTGGAGAAGCAACCATTAGGAGTTCAATAATCAAAATTTATTCCATGATTTAGAGGATAGAGTTCTCATACCTCTTCAAACTGTGGGCTCATGCTTGGAGGGCTGACTGCCAGGTTAGCATATGCCATTAACTCCAGTGGCCAACCAGTGATTTGTATAGGATAACACTGAGAACTGCCAGAAAGGTTCACAGATTTGAAATGAGAAATTAAAATGTAAAAAAACTAAATATAGATAACAGAGGAAGCACAAATGATAAACAATGTCCGAGAACTAAGCTTCTTCAGAAGATAAAAAGATACAATCATTACCACAGATATTTAATCATTTAGCTAAGAAATGGAATAAATTTAACTCCCTAATGAATCAACCCCAAAAATCTAGGACTACTAAAACAAGATTAAATTAAAAAATGAGTAAAAAAACATTTATCCAGCTTACGCAGACAATCCATGCTTCCTTAAAGCTTCCAACTTCTCCTTATAACATTTGTCATATTTTTTAAGCGATAGAGGTAGCTCTACTGAATCACTACGATTTGTGCCCTCCTTTGGAACAAATCCATAAGATAACAACAGCTCTCCATTAGATTTTTTGCCATATGATATGAAAACCTGCATAAAATGATGGAAGCCATCTATAAGACATTTCAAACTTTGCCAACTGACATGATAATAGTGGTCCAAACTCCAAACTTTAAGGTTGTTCATGCTTACAACAGATTAGCACATTTATGATCATTAAGAAACTGATTTATAATATTTTACTTTAAAGGGTCAATCCTAGCTTCAAAATGTACCAAGCAAATATGGTGTTCAACTGTGAGAACAAAATTTATAAGTATCTTAACATACAGGAATGTATGTAAGGATACATATATAGTGTGCGTGTGTGCAGGCACTCCTGCACAAGTGCAAATTATAATATAAGTTATATATATATATGACGTACATTCTTGGAAGAAGTAGTAATCGTTTAAAGAAAATTATTAATGACAACCAAATAAATCTGAAATATTTTAGCAACTGGCTTTTTTGGAAGAAGTAGTAATCTTTTAAATAACAATATTAATGACAACAAAGATTGATATAAGTTATATGTATGATGAACATTTCTTGGAAGAAGTAGTAATCTTTTAAAGAAAATCATTAATGACGACCAAATAATAATTTAAGTTCTATGTATGATGTACATTGCTCTCCCTTCACATACATAGTCATATAAGAAAAGTAAACAAAAAATCTTTCAGCAACAACTTTATTATTGCTCTAATCTTCTATGATCCCTATGATCAAATAATATATATGTCAAAATCTCATTTACCTGCTCACCTGGCTGATAAGCCCGATCTGTTGCAAAGACAACCCCCTGTGATGATTTGTCATAATCCAAAAATGTTTCCACCTTAACCAGAAAAAGACAAGTGAAGGTACTAATTAGATTAATTATATATCTTGTATGCATCCTTTAAAAAAGAGAGACTTCTTTGTACCTCACAGCTATGGTTGAGCATATCTGCCCAAGGAACCAAGGCAACCTTTTCATCCATTGAAGGCAGCCTCACCTGTTTTTAACAGCAAAATGACAGTTTTAACTTTTCCATTCTTAGAAATCAACTATCCTCTCCTGCACTTTGTGTTAAACCTCTAAATTAAGCCCCAATTACAGAACATTTACAATGCAAAATTGCATGTAATAAAGTCACAGAGTTAGTGGTATCAAAGCAGACTTGAGAAGTACAGCATCATTTACCTCTTTCGTTAAATTTTAAGGCAGAGATATATAATTTCAAATAATTTATTCTAAAAAAAAATTCAAAGCCGTTTAGCATTGCTACTGGCATACGTAAACATTTTCCAGGTGACCTGGTCCAGGATTTAAAATTTGAGAATTTTAAGAAAAACACAAAAACATAAAATTAAGAACTTGCTCACTCTGATAACTGACTTAATTTCTAGACAGAATTGTGGGATCAATTAGTACTGCACAACAAATTATTTAATTTTTCAAAAAATGGAAAAGAACTTGTCCAAAAACCCAACTATGATTTGAATTGTTTAAGACAGTTGAGGTTAGCATCCATTATAACATTTCTAAGTTTAAGCTTACTTACCAATCGTGAGAAAAGAATGCCAAAGGACCATCTGAATGTCTCCATATTGAATACCTGCAAATCATTTATAATAGAAAATAAAGAAAAGAAGGCATTTTCCATGATCTAACAGCCACATGATGTAAGCACAATCTTGGAAATTCAGATGAAATGCATTGGGGTAGAATGCCAACACCCCCCCTGTTGAATCTAAAATCAAAATCTAAGGAATGAGGATATTTGCAAGAAAGGTTGGCAGTACAACATACAAATTAATTTCCATTACTGAAAACATATATTTCCATTAGTAATTTAGCTCGAGGAGAAAAGTTTGGATAACAAAAAAGTGATATTTCCTTGCTAATTGAACTTAAAAGAAAAGCTATCATTTGCCAAGAAGCTATATGTAAAGATGTTCCATGTGCCTTATTAGAGAAATTGATAACTTTATGATATAGAATTATTTGAGCTTAATTTTAATAGCAATTTAAACTAGTTTTTGTAGTAATACATAAAAATTAATAAATTTTATTTAATTATTTTAAATTAATTAATTTCGGTGAGTCAATCTAATCTTAATTAATTTTATGCTTAAATTGGTGTTAATGAGATTAAGATAGATTGTTATTGATTTATTTGTGCTTTTGTTTGATGAAAGAAGAATTTTAGTGAAAAAAGAAGAGCAATTTCAAGATGTAAACTTTCACTGCATATGTTTCGGTATTTCAGCCATAACTCTCTCTACAAAGCTTCAAATGAAGCGATTTTTGAACCATTGAAAAGATAAGAGAAAAAGCTACAACTTTCATGGTTACTACTTTGCCCAGTTGGGCTTGAAATGTAGTCAAAAATCTTATCGAAATTAACACACTGCAACAGTCCTAGAACAATTACGATTTCTGTTAATTAATTGGGTAAGATTACGACTCACGTAGTCTGATGAGGAAATCTTGATTGGAATTGACTTCTCTTTTCACCCAATTTGGCCTAATTTTAAAACCCTATAAAAACAACTTTTCGAAGGACTTTTAAAAAAAGAGAAAAGAGAAACACCAGATTGACAGCTGAGTGTCAAGGCACAAAGTTATTGAAATTAATCAGAATTTGAAAGATACAAGGAGATTTGGAGATCAAGAATACAATTCTTGAGTTTTTCTATCTTTTTGTTACTTTCTTATTTTTTCTTAGTTTGATTTGAATGTTTAAACTTTATTCAATGATGATATGTGATTGGATAAGGAATTAAATTATTAGTTTAAGATTATAATTGACCTCAATATGTAGTTTGAATTATTTATCTCTCTTTTATGTTTGATAGATTTAAATTGTTTATTTTATTTTGTTCTTAATACTTCTGATTGACTGATCACCAATCAGATTGAATCGAAAACCTATGTTGAGCTTTGACGAAAAAGATTAAAATAGACCTTAAATAGAATAGCATATTATCGAATACACTTAGTTGATTAGATGGTTTGATTTGCATATAAAGTAGACGTACACTTATAAGCCATACGTAGCTAAAATTAAAGCACAAACTTAATGAATCTTTCTTCAATATAATTTGCATAGATATATAGGTGACGTTTGGTCATTTATAATACAATGTGATTACAAGTAATATGATTGCAAATAATGTGATTTCAAGAAAAATAATATTACAGAGTTTAGTATACAAACAAAATAATGATTAAAATGCATAAAAGATAACATTGCAATGTTTGATTTACAAGTACTTTGCTGGGAATGTAACATTAACTTTCGAAATTATCCCTATTTATTAAAATAAAAGTTTAATATACATGTATTTTTTATTGTTAATTTTTATATAATGCCATCTTTTAAATATATTTTTAATGTCATATATTTTATTTTTATTTTATATTATAATATTATATATTTTATTTTTATTTCTTTAAGATAATTTTTGCATTATATATTTATTTTAATTTCTTTTAACTATATTATGTAAATTTTAATTTCTTATATTTTATTTTATTTTAATTTTTAATTTTTATATTATATATTATATATTTAATTTTAATATTTTTTTATTTTAATTATAACATTACAAAATGTTTTTAACAAAGTAATAAAATTGAGAGATAAAAATATCTTTAATAACATTGTAAAGTGCAATGTAATGTAATTATATTGCAATCTTACATTACAGTGGTCTGTTGCAAAATAAACACTGTAATATAATTTAATTGGACACATTGCAGGGAATGTGCTCACTTATCTCATACCAAACGCAACCAAGTAAATTAGTTGAAAGAGATATTTTTATGAGAAAATCGATCGATACTTGTAAATATTTTAAGACTCTAGGTTAGCAACTTAACCCAGTAAACTAAGTTAAGAGAGAGACAATATCCAAATGAAGTATTAAAAGATATCATATTCTTAGGTTTGATAATCACTAGAAATAATTTTTTTGATATATTAGTTTTAATTATTAGTTTATTATTTTTAATTTTTTTTAATTTTAATTATTTAGATGAAATTAAGATGTATTAATTTTAGTAGTTAATAATAAAGATTAATTCAATTTTCTATGGGATCGACACTTTACTCATCTCTATATTATCTTTGTGATACGTATACTTATATGGATAAAAAATTGAACAGCAGAAACTTCATAGAATGGTAGCATCATATGAATGCTTCAAGTAGCAGAAATGTAGGTGTGCACTATAGAACAAGTACCTCTTCAGGGAATAAATCAGGATACTTGGAAAATATCCTGAGTCTTAAATCATTGTATCTGCATGAAACATGAAAGAAAATGATCAGAAGCAAATTAGAACATTGTATACTAAGGAATAAGTCAGCAGTAATATGAGCATATAAACCAATAACCAAATATGAAACAAGAGCAACCGGTAGGGAGCCATACGTTCCAATGACATTAGTAACTCTTTCAATCGCCCGCTGCCTAATCTGCGAAGCTTCTAGATACCTGTCTAGTTCTGCACGTGTCCTGAAACGATACAGAGAGACTGTAGAGGGAAAAACTGAGAGTAGACCCTTTCTGTAGCAAGGTAAAACTCTTGAGAGCTCTACCATGTGAACAAGTACAGAAGAAAAAACAACTCACCAGTACAAGAGTGAATAAGGCTGTCGGGGTAGGGCGGATATGTAATTGCTCCATCTTGAAGATTTACTGGAACTTGCTTCACTAATAAGATAGGTTGCTATAAGTGGCCAATCTGGAACAGAGTACTGTTTTAATACTTGACCAGCCTCTGGGGAACTCCACTCCTGTGCATACAAAAATCACAGCAGCGCAGCCCTTATTAACTAAAATTAAAGACAGAATTATAATGTTCAAACCAATTAACGTCTTTAATACTGGGCATATTTCAAAGCATGTATCTGATTGCATATTTAACTCAAAACTACCAAACCCAGATATAATAACATTGAAAACTGATCACAGAAAAAGGAATTGCTAATAACTTACTGAATCTGCAGTGATGAAAAGCGAGGGAGGCACAAAGAGAAGCTTCTCCCCCTTCCTGATATTCTTCAAAGCAACCAATCCTCTCTCCCCTATGTCCACTTTGTCTATAGCCATCTTCTGTGGAGGCAAGCCTGAATCTGACAACCATTTTTGAAGATCCTCAGCGTTCTCCAAGGAATCAATATCGCAGCCCCAAGGGACTTCCTGTGTCGTATTCGACGACGTCGTCCTGGTTTCGCTTGTGGAAACTGAGCATTGAACTACTGAGCGTTCTTTCTTGAAACTAAGCGAAGGGAAGGTGTGACTGTGAGAGTGACGTAGCTTGTGGTGGAGTTGTGGAGAGAACGTTGGGAGGAGGGTAGCGTGGAAGATCCTAGAAGCTTCGGCCATGGGTGGTGGGAACTCAGAAGGGGGCAACCCTATCTGACAAAATGGAAGGTGAAGATAGGAAGAGAATCCCAAGCGAGAGGCTCTGATTGTGCTTTAGTCGCTTTGACAGCTACAAATTTTTGCGCGGTTGTAACTCTTTGGCAACGACAACGTTTCGTTCCTTCTAGCTAAACACTATAGTGTAAAGCGCAACGTTTTTGATCCACTTGTCTTTTTTCAAGCCGCACCTGACTGCAAGCAGGCAGCAATTTCCTTCTTGCTCATGCTTTATACCTTCGGATTTGGAAATATCTAAGCTCACTTTTTTAAGGCTCGTAAGAAAGAACGAATCCTCCTTCAGTTTTATGTAAAATCCTCAAAAACAGAAAAAAAAAATTCTTGTCTTTTCAAAATGTTGGCAAGCACCAATCTCATCTGTTGCAACTTCTCCCACTTGCCTCAAGACTCAACAAAGCTCAAAACTTCAATCCAAGCTAGAAACCTTAGCCAACAAAGTCTTCTACTTCTCAAAAGAACCTCAGTATTCGTTAAACCCCACAGTCGTCAGGCCTTAACTTTTCCATTTCATAGAAAGGGTGTTCTTCAAATATGTCGAAGTACCTTAAACACCCAGAATTCAGAGGAAGAAACAAGTCAGGATAAAGGGTCTTCAGTTGATAATGGTAAAGAAGGAAGGGATTGGACAACCTCGATTTTGCTTTTTGTGTTGTATGGTGCTCTTATGTACTATGTTTTCAATCTCACACCTGACCAGACCCCGGTATTTTCTAATCCAACTTTGCTTTGGTTTTTTTAATTTTCTTTTTCTGTAAATGCCTTGTTGGTTTTTTTTTTTTTTGTTGGTTAGTTTGATTTGAAATTAAGATGGAATTTGCTATTGTAGCTTTTATTGCCCATGATAGCTTACGTTTTCTTGGATGCTTTAGTATTCTATTTATGTACTGCTTTTCTCTTTCCTGCTGTGATTATTTTTTCGTAAATGTTTTCTTAACTGAAATATTAGAGCTAAAGTTTGGTTTATTCTGTAATATCGACAAGAGAGTTTACAGGCACTACCGGTATATAATATCCGATTAGGCCAATCTCTATTTCTCTATGCTGGAGTTTGTTCAAAATGATTTTGTACTCTTCTTTGCGTTAACACACACATGCACACGAAAATAAATGACAACTTATTATAACTACAGTCTTCAATGCCAAGTTTCTTTAAAAGTACACATTGCTTTTCAGATTGGAGGTTGTTAGTGCTTATTATAACTTATTATTACATGTATTTCATGAGGGTAAACTATATATTTAAAGGAGAAGGTATGCATCATAAGGATATGATGATGTGATATCGTTCATATTCTCCCAATTATGCTGAATGCAATGAGTTTACAGAATTAGAAATTCTTAAAGTAATCAATTTATCATCTCAATTTAATGCTTACATGGACTATGAACTCTTTGCAGTCAAGAGACATGTATTTTTTTAAAAAGCTCCTGAATTTGAAGGGAGATGATGGCTTTAGGATGAATGAGGTTCTTGTCTCCCTATGGTATATTATGGGATTGTGGCCTTTGTTGTATAGCATGCTACTGCTTCCAACAGGCAGAAGGTATCTTCCACTTCTCTTACTAAGTTCTTTATACTATTTTCTGAACCTCTGATCCTCGTTATGTACTCCTTCCCCACCCCCTCTCTCTCTCTTCATATGAAAGGCAAAGATTATTGAAATGGATGATAATCAATTTTACCTTCTTGCAAGCACCTAAGCATTTGGCTTATTGGTTGGTACATGATTTCCCTGCTTTAAGAGCAAGGTTTGAATCCCCTTCCCCAATTTCAAAAATAAAAAGAAAAAAAAATTTACCTTCTTGCAACAGCCATGAGGAAATTGGTAGGAAGATTTCGATTTAGTTTTGTTGGGTATGTCTTCTCTGCAGCAATGATCAGGACTCAGGACAAAGGGAAATTGCAAGCTGCTGTAGAAACCCTCTAATGATTAGTACTAGAATTTCAATAAGACCAACTTACTGGGTTCTTGTAGCTTTGACTCAAGAAACTATAAGTAAGCCAATGCTTCTAGGAATCGTTGAAGTTTTAAATATTTTGATTGTGATTAATAGAAATCTGATAAGACTAGAAGTCTATCTGTAATGGATGACTGCATGACCCCATAGCATCTATGACATTCATATTATGGTGCTTGTAATGAGGGGAAATGTTCAGTTGCCACAGGAACCTTCTAAAAGTTCCTCTTAAAGTAGAGCAGCCTAATGCACAAGGCTCCCACATTGTGGGGTCTGCAAATGTCAGATGTACATGGCCTTGCCCCTTTTTTCCCCAAAGAGGCTTACTGAGACTTGAATCCATGACCTTTAGGTCACAATGGAGCAATCTTATGATTTGTCAAACTCAACTCTTTAGTTAGAGTTAATTAATTCAATCATTCTAATTTAAGTTATTATTATATCTGCAGCTCAAGAAACAGCATTCCCGCCTGGCCATTTCTAGTACTTTCATGCTTTGGTGGTGCATATGCTCTTTTACCCTATTTTGTTCTATGGAGCCCACCACCACCACCTGTTGAAGAAAATGAGCTCAAAAAATGGCCTTTGAATTTTCTAGAATCAAAATTAACTGCTGGGGTAAGTATTTCTATTTCTCCTTCTGCACAACCTTTTCTTATTTCCCTTTGTTCAAACTTCTTTAAACTGCTGAACACTGACAAGAGGATAATGTTATTTATAAGACTGACATGACCACATCAATATTGATTTCAAACTGAAACTATAATGTATAACCAAGTGGCTCGTTTCTTTAAAATATTCCAGTGAATCCTAATATCTTGTAGGCATGTATGAAACCTTTTATTCTCTAATCAGTATTTATTTCCAAACTTAAACTTTATGTACTGCATCAGCCATATAGAGGATTTTTGGTACTATTTCAAATATATCTTTGTAATTGATATGCCTTAGCATCTTATTAGTTCCTTGGATGGAAGCATAGCTCGACATTATTCAGTCTGTATCGGATTCAGTAAAAATCCAACTGGTGAAAGGTTTAACCTAGTAGTCTGTTTTCTGCTAATTGTACCATCACCATCAAGCTGATTAGTCAGTTATCAATTGATGACTGCTTTTGGGAAGAGTCAATATCATTTGAGGGTTAAAAGCAGAGAACCCTAAGGAACCCACAGGCCCCAAGCTTTTGGTTTCTTTTTGGTCTCTCCACCTTTACTTTTTTTTTTTCATAAAACAGAATACTAATCCACTATCCAAATTCATTCTAGTGGAATAAAGCAAGCTCTTTGTCATCCTTGAACACCTTTTCCTTTCATTGATAGTAGAAAATTTTGTGTGTTCCTGATAATTTTGTTTAATGCAAAATTTGAAAATTAACTTCATTATACATCAGATTTCACTTGGTGCAGGAATAGGTTTAATCATTTATGCTGGTTTAGCAAATGCTGATGTTTGGAGAGAGTTTTGCCAGTACTTCAGGGAAAGCAAATTTGTAAGATTGTCAATCTCTGAATACTCATCATTGTTAGTTTGTTGTTATAATCTCATGGAGCTTAAAGTATATTTATGTTGGGAGTCAAATCTCTATTTGCAGATTCACATCACAAGCCTTGATTTTGGTGTACTATCTGCCTTTGCTCCTTTTTGGGTTTATAATGATATGACTGCCCGTAAATGGTAAGACAATAGTGAGACTACTAAGCTCTTGCTTGAATGTAACCTTCAAAACCTCTATAAGAAGAGTTTATGAGGCGCGACATATTTGTTATGGTAATTCTTTTCGTATTTGCAGGTATGACAAAGGTTTTTGGCTTCTTCCCTTATCATTGGTGCCATTCTTAGGACCTGCTTTATATCTTGTCTTACGGCCATCACTATCAGAATTGCCTGTTACAGTCAGCCCCACTTCATCTGAGCAGAAGTAGAATTTCAGCGTTTTTCTTCCATTGAATATACACTGACCACAGGAAGGGGAAAGCTCACAGTGAAGATTGAATCAGATCATGAATACTAGCTTCTTGCTGAGAGATGTAATCATGGAAGAGAGTTTATTCCCCTTGCAGATGCATCAGAAAATCATCACCACATAAAGCTTCCCACCCATTCTTTTACTTCCAGCAGTGAGATTTAGCTCATGTATGGTGTACTGATGTTTTGACTTTTGAGGAGGAATTTTGGTTTTTTTATTTCTTCTTTCCTTCAGGCAAGCTATAAGAACTTGTTTGATTTGCTATGAAGCAACCTAACAACTGAATTCTGATGAATTCATTATGAAGATGGTCGTATGAAGATGGGTGCAATCCGAAGGTATATACGGAAAAAAAATTAAAAGCGCTAATATCTAAACTCATAAGATGTCTTGATGTTTGCTCAGTCCCATTGTCTTATAATGAAGAAACAGATGAATAGATAAACCATTACGTGATCAATTGCCTGCTCTAAGTATGCATCAATCAGTCAAATTCTTTAACTTCAGTCTGAACTTCATCTTGGTTTTCTTTTGGACGATAAAGATTTAGACATGATTGTTTTTCCCTACACCCTACTTAACTTTATGTTTTATCTTTCTTTCTTTCTTTTTTTTTTTTTTTTTGCTTTTTATTTTTTGCAAATTCTAGTGTTTTTAAGACCATCCATCCATTTGCAGCTTGTCATGGAACCAGGGTATTCATTTTTAAGTAATTCGAGAGAAACAAATATAACACACACATTCTTGCCAAAGACAGCTTACCTCTGAGACAATCTGCATCAATAAAAGAGTTTTAGTAAAGTTCCTGTTATTGATGCTTCTTTTTTACTAAAGCATAACAAAAACATATCGCATTGACATCAACCAATCAAAACGAAAAATATAAGCATTACAACCACAATCATGGCCATGAAAACCCTCGGTGGGTGGACAAGGATTTAGTATTAATGTATTAAACTCTCTGCCGACTAGGTAGATTTTCTTTTGACACCCAGGTCTACATAGATATCGACTACAATAATTTATACCAACTCAATAGAAATCTTCTTTTGTAGGAAAATACAGAAGCTTAAAGAGTAGCAGGCTACAGATTTCACAAAAAAAAGAGCATATCATGGTGAAATATAATTTATCATTATGTTTTACTCGTACAACTTTTGAAGTTCGTCTTTGAACTTGGCCTTCAACTGTTCCCTCTTTATTTTGAGAGCAGCAGTAACTAATCCAGACTCAGGTGTCCATGGATCTGACAGCAATTTAATCTTTGCAGGTATTTCAAACTTGTCCAGTTTTGCATCCTTTCCCACCTGCAATTGCAAAATTCTCTTGGGTTACCATTCCAACTTATTTCCCTTTTCCCACAAGTCCAATAATAGCAATGCCAGCGGGATATACTCGACCATATGTGAAATATTTATTAACCTTTTACATGCTTTAGAGAGGAAAAACAAAGAAATCCTCCTCAGAAGATGCATGCTAACTCAAATAGGCTTATAAGTTGGAGAACAGAGCATCAAATAAGCAAAAAATTAATGCCAACAACTTATACCATGGATGACACAAGGACGATTGATTGCACATGTGCAGCAATGTCACAAAGTTGACGAGAGATCATCCATCGTAGATTGGGATGTTTATGTATAATGATGATAACTTCTAAATGTGTTTTCTGCATTTGAAACTTATCTAAGTTGTTCTGAGAAAGTTACAGTATTTAAATAAAAATAAACAAACCTTTGAAAGCGACCGTTGCACCTCGCCAACAGTTTCAGGTTTACCACACAGCTCCGGAAAATCTTTGTACTTTATGCCAGCTTCTAGAGCCCACTTCTCAAGAACCGGGCGTGATGGAACAATTAAAGCTACACAATAATTGTGAAACGGATCTGCGTATACCATCATATTGTCAACAAAGTTACTTAAGATCAGTGCTGCCTCAACCTGCAATGAGCATTTCAATGGAATGAGCATCCCACCCAGCCTTAAGAAATAAGTATTGGACAAAGTTTTTTATAAATACCTTCCCAAGAGATATATACTCTCCATGTTGAAGTTTGACAATATCCTTTTTCCTATCAATAATCTCAAGGCATCCATCAGGATGAAATTGTCCAATGTCTCCAGTGTAAAACCAGCGCATGCCCCTCTCATCAACCTGCAGGCAAACAAAAGTTCATATTAGTTGGTGCTCAGACTATGAGACCTCGTTGCAAAACTGCTTTCACATTAGAAATTGAATGCAAGCATTCATTACCTTGTACACCTCATTAGTTTTTCCAGGATTGTTGAAATAGCCAGTGGTTACACTAAATCCCCCAACAACAACCTCTCCTCGAGGCATCGGTTTGTCAGATGTTGTATACCCACCTTCTTCCCAAGAGACAAGCTGCAAAATTAATCCAATTCTTCAAGATTTCAGATGATTCACCTTAAATAATTACCAGCATGAGTTCCTAACAATATCAGGTCTCCTTCAGTCGATTTGAAAATACTGAAATAATCTGTCATTATTGTTCACTAAAATTTCTCCCAAGCGCCCAAGGGTATAAGCCACAAGCTGAAATGTGCTGGCAGCAATAAAATATTTTATAACTTTTCTTCAGAAAGCAAACACAGCTGTTTCAAAACTAACTTGATTATTTTATGTGGCATACCTTGATGTAACAACATGGAAGAGGTGGCCCAACTCGGCCTACATTTGTGTCATCCCACTCAGAAAAAGCAGCCCCAGCACATGTTTCTGTCAAGCCATATCCTTGACCAATGGGAGCCCTAATGAAGAAAATTGGACATGGAAAATGAATTTAACTGAGAAAACTAATCACGAGATTATTTAACCAATTTGCAAGATATGCAGAAAAGATTGATCTAGGTTAGAACTGAGGTTGAACTTCCTAGAGTGCTTCAATCTTCGTCTTGCCCTATTGATTCGAGTCTTTCTTAGAAATACCGATTTCAAGTACTTTAACTTCAATACCAACTCATAGTCAGAGTAAAACTTGAAAGTATCTTTCATACTAATAAAATATATATTACAACATGTTTCCAGTAACTTTTGCAATACAAAAATGCTCAATGTATAACATGTCTGAAGCCACAAATATGGCAATCCACTTATACCATTAAACATATATCTTTTCACCAGGTAAACAAATGTGAAAGAAACCGATGTTTTCTTCTTTTAATTGCTAATCCAAAGCTTCATTCCTAAAGGCAAAACACATATATAGAGAAGAAAAGATATTTGTCTGGTTTGAAAAGGTAAATTGCATATAATGGTCAGAAAATAAAAAGGAAAAATAAAAGTAAATAACATCATAAAAGCATATTTCCTTGAAAATCAGAACTTTAAAACAGTATAATTCACAATTGTCTACTCTATTTTCACCAACTCATCACGAGATAAGAACTTGAGTATTGATCTGTAGGTAAACTTCCCCAACCATCTGATCATTCACTGCAAAAAATTTCTCCAAAACTTTAACTAAATAGAAAAACTCTAATATGGTCAGTAATCAGCTAGCAACAGGTGTAAAATGATATGCGGTGATCGTATGGATATATCTAAGCAACAATGTCATACTAGCCACTCTAAGAATCAACTGTTACGTGAATGTTTTCTGACTGGAAAGTCGAAACTAATACCCTTATATTTTATAAGCCAACTATTTGCCATCAATATGATACAAAGGAAGGAAACAAATTTTCATTGAACTATATTGGTATCTCAGGAAGAAAGAATCGTTACCCCATGCAAATGTTGATGAAGTGTTGGGAATTCCCAGATAAAGGGGCCCCACCACAGAGCATAAATCGGATGTGCCCTCCAAGTACAGCACGTACCCTTTCAAAAACAATAACATCCCACAACCATCTCTCCAGTCCCCAAGCACCAAACCAGCTTCCTTCTATGGCTGCCAGTCGGCGATTATAAGCAATGTCAAAAAGTTTCTTTGCTAATCCTCCCTTCTCATCAACCTACATTAAATAGAACTAATTAGTAAAAAAGGCAGCTTCTTAGTTACCCCATTTTCTAAAACTGAACATGGTGCAGATAAATGCTCCATGTATACAAGTGTGTCAAACCAGTTCACACCTTTTTCAGAACTCCTTCTCGAACACGATCTAATATAGCTGGAACGGCTGCCATGAGAGTGGGTTTTAATACAGAAGCATCTCCCTTTGTCCCTTTCATGACTTTATTAGAAGTATCTGTTAGTGTCAAAGGTGAACCATAGCCAATTGCACAACCTGCACACAGCATCACAGACTGGGGAACACAAAAATGTTAGAATAATCTCAACGACAGTGATAGGCAATAAAAAAAATGGATATAAACTTACCTCAGCTGCCAGTTCAAAGACATGAGCTAAAGGCAAATATGCCAAGTATACATCATTCCTTCCCAGTCTTGGGATCACAGTTGTAACTGCTGCAGCAGTGGCAACAATGTTGCCATGAGTTATCATGACTCCCTAACCCATGAAAGAGTACATCATGTTAGACTATAGCAACAAACAGAACTCTGGAATTGAGGAAATAGCAATCAGGGCACAAGTAGTTGCTCAGTTGCAGAGAAAGGGGGAAAGTACAATTGCTTAGTCATCAGTTCAATTAACAGCATGCAGACACATAAATTAAGTTTTGAAATTTTGAGTTCAAAAGTAGAATTTGCATTCAAATATTTCCCTTCTTATTCAAGTCGATCATGCAAAGAAATACAGCAATCTACATTCTCCTTCAGAATGTGCAACCAGTAAAGGAAGATAAATCCATGGTCCCTGCCATTCCACTGAGGCCATTGGCTAGTATTGTTCTCAATGGGCCCTAAGCTTGTGCTTATAAACAAAATACTGAACATGAAAGATAAGGAACAAACCTTTGGCAGACCTGTACTGCCGCTCGTATACATTATAACTGCCACTCCATCCTTGGAGGGTAGACTAGGAGGAATGGGAGCTCTTTTTCCAAGTTTCTCAACGTCATGAAAAGAAGAAACCTTCCAGTCACTCATACTTCCAGATAAGCCAGAAACATTTGCAGCCTCATCATCTTCAAAGTAAATGACATTCACAATTGTTTTCAGGCTTGAGCTTATTGCAGCCAGCTTTTTTAACTGCTTGGACTCACAGATCAAGGTCGATACCTGGGTCTGTCACAATTTTAAAGCTTTGAATTAGGATGACAAGCATTAGAAAACAGGAAGACAACCAATATTATCAACAAGCATCGGAAAACAAGTGAGGAAGACAATCAATATTATTTAACCACAGAATCACAGGAATACATTCAATAAACCATTTGTTCCTTACTAATTTAGCAGAAAATCATAAGCAATAAATTTCTCACCTCATTGAGAGAGTGAATCAGGGCATCCTCGCCAAGTGAAGCATAAATAGTGACAACTGTTATATTCTGCCTAAAACATCCCTGGAAGTCCAAAAGAAAGATGCCTGTGCATCATAAATTTAATTGGAAAAAGAATGAAAATTAACCAAAAAGAAATGTTAAATTGAAGTACGATGGCAATACCTGAAAGGCAATTTGCCACTCTGCTCGAGTTTCAGAAAAAATGGCAGCACGAGTATCAACGTTATGACCAAAATTAACAAGCCCAGATGCAAAGTTGCAAACACGATGATAAACCTGTCTATAAGTTTGCCATTCATAATCCCCTAGGTGTAGCTTCTCAAATTTCCTGCCATCACTAGCAGTAACAAAGTCCTTCTTAATTAGTTTTCTTGTTCCAATAAATCGATCTCGTGAATACTTTTTACAACATTGCTCAAAAAGAGCTGCCATTGTTGTGGCCCCTGCCCAAGGAACCTGAATCAACTCAGTCATTCGAGCATTCCGCACAGCATAACCTGCTTCACCACCCACTTCTACTGAAACTCCTCTCTTTTTCCCCTTTTTCTTTCCCATGAAAATGGTGGAAAGCAATACAGGTATTATCGTGGCAACAATAACAGCAACCACAATCCCATAAGTTCCATAGCTTTTCCCAAATGATAACAAATAATCATTGGCATCTAAACTTTCCGGCATTGGTGTATTGAAGGCTTTTCCTTCAGAATCCTCCATTCTGAATGTTTATATCGAAATCCTATAACATTCCTTTACAGGGCAGACCTGATGATGAGCTAAAATACACGGAAAAAGTTAGCAACTTGATCAACCACTCAACTTGTAATGAAATAAGTTTTGAATACAGAACTACTGCCCAAAATAAAAGGTCTTGATGTTCGTGACAACAGATTTGAAAAGAGAACTTATACTTCAATAGCTAGAATAACTTAACTAGTAAGAACACATACGCTCATCTACACTCGACAGGAATTTTAGACCCAGTTTTTTCTTTCTTTTAATTCTTCATGGCTTATAGTTTGACCATGGTTAAAAAAAAACAAAAATATGCAAGGATAAATGTATGATCAAAACAACATGCATGATGAGCTAAAATACATGGAAAAAGTTAGCAACTTGATCACCCACTCAACTTGTAACGAATTAGGTTTTAGATAAAGAACTACTGCCCAAAATAAAAGGTCTTGATATTCATGACTACAGATTTGAAAAGAGAAAAAAATCAGCTTATACTTCAATAGCCAGAATAACTTAACTAGTAAGAACACATAAAGCTCATCTACACTCAACAGGAAATTTTAGAGCCATTTTTTTCTTTCTTTTAATTCTTCATGGCTTATAGTTTGACCATGGTTAAAAAAACAAAATATATGCATGGATATATGATCAAAACAACATGCATGAAGCCATGAACACACAAACAGACATATAAGGTAAGCTCAGAGGAAAGAGATATTACAGAGCACAACAAGGCGTAATACGAGGAAGAATTGAACTTTTTTTAATTGTTTGCACTAAGAAATGGCTTATTTTCCCACTTGCAGTATATTTTCAGTCCGGAATTGACTTTTTATCATGAATGATGAGACAATAAGAACAAAAACTGGTTAGCAAAACCCAGAAGCCAAAGAACACATCATGAAGATACGATCATGCTAATAATTGACTCTTACATAAATCAGTTGTCTTTGATCCTTGAAAGAACATGCTCAGATCAACAACTGAAATTTCATTAATAAAAAATGGGAAAAAAATAAAACACCATTACTACAAGGAGAAGAGTCAGATAAAGACAAAGACCAAGAAATTAAGAAGCAAACCAACTTGTCTCTATTCAAACTGAAGTTTGTGGTTGAGAATTGAGTTATAGCCTTGATCAACTCACCTAAGCTTTTTAATTCAGCAAAAAAATATAATTGAAACACAAACAAGCAAATCAAAACCCAGATTTGGAGATCATCAAAACTACAAAAAGAAAAAGTTGTCACCTTGCTATGTCTATCTGCAAACTAAATCAACCCCAAAACAAACAAATTGTAGCAAAACAATCTAGAAATGACACTAAAAGAGAATCGTGATGAACAAAAGAATATTGACTAGAGATTTACCTTAGTGCTTTAGAAAAGTTGCGAGAAGCATATCGGCAGTTGCGATGCCTTTTCGCTTTTGAAGGAAGAAAGGAAGGAACGAAGAGTATAAATACTGTATATAAAGAATAAAGCAAAAAAGTTGGCGAAACACAACTGGTAACCCCAAAATGCATTAAAATTGAGGAAAACTACCCGGATTTCGTCGGGGGATAATTTCGGTACTTAATGTTGACGAAATAGATAGTGAAGTAAAAATAGAATAAGATAATTATTATTTTATTTGAAATGATAAAAAAAATAAAAAGGAAATAATTATTTTGATTTATTATAATGTTTAGTTAGTAACAATAATTTTAAAATAAAAAATAAAAAGATAAAAATAGTTTTTATTATTTATATGATTATTTATTTTTATTAAAATTTTTAAATATTAATAATTAATTATTTATTTAAAATATTAATAATAGATAATTTAAATATTAATATTTTATTTAATTTAAATATTGTTATGATTAATTTTTTATTTTATTTTATTTTATGTTTTAAATATTAATAACTAGTAATTTATTTAAAATATTAATAATTGATGATTTAATTATTAATATTGTTTATATAATTTAAATGATATTATATTTATTTATTTTTAATTTTTTTTGTTTTAAATAGGAATAAATTATAATTTATTTTATTAATAGTTGATAATTTAAATATTAATATTTTATTTATAATTTAATATTAATATTTTATTAAAAGTTAAAATCATAAGAGAGAAGGAAAAGAGAGTAAAAAAATGATATTTTATACAAATGAAGTTGTAATTTTTTAAATTTATAAGGAGTATTTTTATTTTTATTATTTTTTGAGTTTATTCTTTAATTATAGAATAACTAATACTATAGGGAGGATGATATTAACTATTTCTTAATTTTAAAAGATTTTAAAAAATAATTATTCTTATAAAATGATTATTACTTGAACTATTTTTTAATCAAATAAAAGAATTAAAATTTTTTGAGAATAAAAAGAGAATGGCTTAGACATTCTCCAACCAAACATGCTAAAAGTAGTAATCGTGATAACTCCTTGGAGGAAGTAATGTATTTCCGCCACGTATAAAGGCCAACCAAGTGCCCAGTCGGTTTAACTCGTGGCGTAACGTGTGACGTCCTATGATGCCTACGTGGCTTTTCCTTTAACCATTGACTTAATCACCATGATGGTTTTGATTTGAGACTTACGATAGTTGGAAATAAATGTGGAACATTCCGCGGTTTACTTAAAATTAAAAAGGAAAAGAGCAATGCTAAGAAGTGCTATTATTTATCGATGATATTTATAGAAAAAATAAATTTTATTGCTTTTCTATTACTTGAACAATAGATGATATTTATAGAAAAAATATATTTTATAGATTATTTTCTTAAATAACAAAGTAGTTATTATTTTTCTTTTCTTACTACCGTAAAAGTAGGATTTTGGATTATTAAACTCTTATCTATAACTATAACTGTACAGAATATAGATGGAAACGTTACATGAATGGATAAAGAAGCTACATCTACACTCAATCGCCCAAGATTAAGTAAGAAATGGTGCTTCCTAGGGTTTAAATCCAAAACCTAAACGATTAATATAAAATAAGACGTAGATAGTGCAGCTGTAATACCATAATAGGAATATATGATTGCCTTTGATTAAATTAAGGGGTTATCATACAGCAGAGCTTCTTTAAAGCATCTAATTATTTTACCATTATTATTAAAGATATAATAACTACTACTGCTTAGATAACGTTGTAGTACTCTAACCGGAGCTTTGATCCGACGTTAGCATACCCAAACCATGCTGACGGCCGAATTGGTTCAGTCATATCAACTATCCCTATCATAAGTTGAAAAAATAAAAGACAACCTAAAATTGTACACCAGTAATCTCAGATATTTGGACAGATTCAAAAAGATATACAATTTCATCAGTATGATAACAAGTTGACTACAGTTGAGCGAAACCATATGCTCGGACAGGATGGAACAGGATGTTATCGTTTACAAAGGAAATTATTGTACAATTTTTAAGTAGTGCACTGCACGGCATTTCCCTACCTTCATTTAACCTCCCTCACCCAAAATTGTATCATGCTTAAAGAAAATGCAAATTCTAACACTATACAAAATCAAGATAATATTTGTCCGATTAAGATTAACATGCTTTAATCTAACAACCATTTGACTTCCTTCCTGATCCCAATGCCAGGACCCTTGGTTTAACTTGAGATCAAAACTCTGAGCACCGGATCTTAGATAACACTTTTCCTTGAAAAGAGAAACAAGAAATAGAAGCCTCGTTAGGGCCACTTAATTTCAACTAGGCATCGAGGCCATACACAACTTGGTCGATCTTATATCCTCACTTATCATAAAAATAAAAAAAAACCATCAAATCTGCAAGAACAAGATATCCTTGCAACAAAGCCAGAGTGGCAAAGCAAATCTACCACCTTAGGTTAGCACAAGCAAACTGGGAACAGCCACAGCCATTCTGTTCAATCTCGCCCTGCTTTACAATTTATGGTTTAAAAAATTGTTGGAGCTGCTCAACAAGCATTGCCAAACTCTTGACCTACACCATGCAAGTGACTTCCTCTAAAATTTTCAGATGCACGAGGGTTAAGCATCCACAAGATATATACCCACACTATTAAGAGCTATCTCCCTAATTGATATCTACAAGCATTTCAAGCCTTCTATGCTGAAATGCTGTATGGTTCAACAGAATACTAGAAACTTAAATGAGTAGTTCTCTTACCTGTGTAGCTACAGAACCACATAACAGCATCTGCTACCTGTGAAAGTTACCTAGGCCTTCAGATTTGCATATCAAGAAAAACTAGAAAGTTAAAAAGCAACAAGCTCTCTGTGTCAACAACAATCTAGTGTGTACTTACTAATTACCTAAATGTTACATCCAAACCTCGTAACTGGTTCTAACTAAGTTCAAAACAAAATAGAAGTCTTTAACTACAATAAACTGACAATAATAAACTTAAAGCACAAGATAGCAGCTCAACAAAAATTCTTTGCTCTTTTGATGAGAAGCTCTAGATTGATGCTGATCTAACTTGGGTTCTCTAAGCAATAGAGTGATGACGGGCAAATCTAATAGTTCTTCTGATCTTCTAGATAGTGCCCACTTGCAAAAGTGCACAGTGCCTAGCCAACCTGTGATGAGATATGCTGAAATATTGAAAACCTGGGGCAACTTCTATGGAAGATCTTAAACTCGTTCTACCTTGCGTAAGGATGATAGCGACTACTGCCTCCATACCCCGTTCTACTACCATATATTCCACCTGGTCCACCAAAACCAGCACCCGGGCCTGAATCATAACTACCACTTGAGCCTGAACCACCATAACTTCCATAGCCTCCGCCTCCACGTCCATATGCACCTAAACCACTCCCACTAAGCCCACCAGCATAGGAACCGAATCGGCTAGAATAACCAAAAGATGACTCCCCGCGATAACCAGAAAAAGCACCAGCACCACCGCCAAACCCCGCATAACTACCACCAAAATCAGCACCACCACCACCATATCCACCATAATCACCAAATCTACTGCCAAAACCTCCAAAAGACCTATAAGGAGCAGCACCAAAACCACCACCACTACCAAAACCACCATAATCACCAAATCCACCATAACCATCATTGTATGAACGTGCCCTAGATTCACTACCATATGCAGGTCCAGGTGCTGGGTTTGAGGCTTTCTTTGGTTCAGCCTTCTTGATTTCAACCTACAACAAAGAAGTAGGTTAACCTAGGTTTCTTTCACCAGTAAATTAACTTGACAGCCTGCCTTGAGAAGAAAAAAAGTCATGATAACAACAATAAACCTGCAATGAGCTCAACTAAATTGAAAGTTGAAAAACTATTTAACTCTGAAAACCAACAGAAATGCATGAGCATTTAACTTGAGAGAATAACAATAACAGTTACTTCCATCATTGGAAGAGTTTGACATGATACTTTGCACTGTCGCTGTACAAACATTATATACATATCTGTTTACATCAGATTGTATAGGGAACCATTGAACAAAAGTACTCACCTGAGTACCCTCCATATCTATCATGTTTCCATTGGCCAGCATGTTGTCAACAACTTTTTCAGTGTCAAACACGATAAACCCAAAACCCCGAGAGCGTTTGGTTGCATGGTCACGTATTATCTCATGTTCCACCACTTTTCCATACTTCGAGAAGAAATTCTTGAACTCATCTAAGGTTCAAACAGCAATATAAAAGAAAAATAATAAATAAACAATATCCTCAAGTTAAAAGCATCAGCAATGACAATTAGCACAATAATATAACACTTGATGTTACAAACTATGGATATATATCTAAGATCAGACCTTCAGTAACAGATGTTGGAATCCCACCAACAAATATTTTCTTTGTCTTGAAGTCATTTGACTGTGAAGAACCTTTTGGAATGGTTCTTTTAATCTCAACCTGTGCCAAAAAATCAATCCATAATGCAAAATTGTAAACACTTAATGTTCACAGCAAGATCAATCCAACTTTTCTATGAAATACAAAAATCATATTACAGCTAAAATCCACCCCAACAATGACATGATGTTCTCTCGTTAAGGATCACATCACAAACACAAGATAAATTTCTTCTTTTTCCCCCAATTAGCAACGATAACACTAAGAAGCTAGCTCTCCACAACTCAAATGCAAAGACGTAACCAACTCTAAGAAAACCAGAAACCCAGTTTTAAAATTTATCCGACCCCACCAATGTTGAGAGTTGAGATTATTTAAAATTGTAACCAACAGCAGATCTTCCAATATAACAATAATACTACAAACACAAAAGAGGTTGAAGCTTAGGCTTACTTGTTTGCCATTAATAACATGATCTTCTTGCATAACAGTGTCCACAACAGAAGGATCCGCGAAGGTAATGAACCCGAAACCACGGGGCCGACCCGTATGCCGATCTTTCATTATCACAAAATCTGTTATCTCCCCATACTTTTCAAAGTACTTAGTAAACGTATCTGAAAAACCCCACCAATACCCAAAACCCCCAAAAAAATTGTAAAAAAGTCAGTAATTTGAAGAATACCCATCAAAGGAAAAACATAGAAACCTCAAAGAGAAGAAAAAAATATCACCTAGAGTTGTGTCCTTAGCTAAGCCTCCAATAAAGATTTTCCTGCAAAAAAAAAAAAAAACCCTATTAAGTATCGAGAATGTTTGGAAATAGAAACAAAGGGCAAAAGGGTATAAATTTGTATTACCCTGGGCTAGCGCCATCGTTATCACTGCCCTTTCTGGAACCCATGAAAGCTAGGGTTATGAGATCTATGGAGATCAGAGAGAGTGAGAGAGAGAGAGAGGTAGCGAGGGTTGGGGGGCTAGGGTTTGGAGACAAGCTGGACTGTGGGTAAGGAGCAAGAAACAGATAGAAGTGGAAAATCAGATAAAAACTTGTGAAGTATTCCTTTTAATAAAAGGGCTACAGAAAACGAAGTTTCTGGATGCCTTGATTTCCTTTCCTTCATCTGAGGAGGGGCAAACCCCTTTAAAGGAAGAAAATATCTAATAACGAAATTACCAATTTTTTGGTGGTAATTTAGAGATTATACAGATAATTTGTTTGGGTGAATGAGCTCAGCCCGGCCCAATCGAATTAACTTTTGTTTTTAAGACAAAGCAATAATTTGTATTTTTTTGTTTTGTTATTTGAATTGCTTAAGCTCATGTTGAAATATCAAAGTTCAAATTAATATTTTTTGATGGGTTGCCATGGAGTTCTATCTTTGTGTACACCATATGGCTATTTTGGTATTAGAGAAATTTTCTCATCTTTGATAGCTCTTTTACATGGCCTCATAATCCATAGCAGCAAATCTAGATAAAAACTAAAGGGGCATTTGACATTTTAAGTAAAACTCAACAAAGGGTGAAACATGAAGTAGTGATTTCTTGGAAAAAATCGAGCAAGACATTTATTAAACTAAATGTCGATGGGAGTGCCAGAGGCCAACCTGATGAAGCAACGACAGGTGGAATTATTCATGATGACAAGGGAGAATGGATGCTAGGTTTTATTCATAAAATCGGTATAACTTTTTCGTTAAATGCTGAGCTATGGGCATTATTCCAAAGTTTAAATTTGTGTTGGAGAAGGGGATTTAGGAAGGTTCAAGTGGAGTCTAACTCCTTCCTTACTATACAGAAGTTTTCGATGAAAAGTAATATTTTAGACCCTAATGTGCAGTTGCTGAGGAACATAAAAGAACTACTCTTATGAGATTGGGACTGTAAAATATCTCACATATCTCGTGAAGCGAATCAATGTATCGACTGGATGGTCACACATCATGATAATCTACCTTTGGGACTTAGTGTTTTTGAGTCTCCTCCTTCTAATATTATTTCTCTTTTATTAGTTGATATTTTAAGAGTTGCTTGGCTTAAAATGATATAATAAGTTATTCTTTTTCCACTATATATAAAAAAATTAATATTTTTTTCCCACATAAATAAGCTATACTACAACATTTTGTTTTCAAAAAAAAAGGCTATACAACATTTATAGAATAAGTTATTTCAAAATTTAAGAGTTTATTTGACTTATTTTTTCAACTTGAAAGCTATTATAATTCTTTTGTGAAAAATAATAACTTTTAAAATTAAAGTAAAACTGTTTGGTAAGCTGTTTAGTAAAATAAATTATACAAGTTTTAATTTTGATTATTTATCATGAAAGGTATTTATGTCATTTTCAAAGTGCCTAGTAAATCAAAGCAGAACAAGTCTTATATACGATTTTAAATGTTAAAATCAAATAAATTTATATAGAAACGAAACAGTTCTCAAACTTTGTATAGTACTAATAGTATTATATTTTTGTTGATCTAGCAAACAATTGAACCATGATACTTCAGTGCTCTAAAAAATAAAAGAAAAGAGAAAATAATGTATTTGACATTAAAATCATTTTTAGTGAAGAAGAGAGAAAACCTTTAAATAATACTCAAATGCAGCTTTGAATTTTAGGTCTTCTTTTCTCTTAATTTTCGTAAGAACAAAAAAATCTCAAAATTTATTATTATGTTATTGAGTCTTCTATTTTTTTCTAATAATTTTTGTAAAGAGAGATAGAGAAAAGGGAGATCACGACTTGCATTGGAGAAGGATGATTTGTAGAGGAAGGGAGAGGAGAGAAGATCGATTGAAAGAGAGTGAGGGATATTTCTTGAAAAGCAAATGTATTTTTTTTTTAAAAAAAAAAGATAAGAAAAAGCTTCTCTTTGAAGCTTTTCTTTAATTTTTTTTATTTTATTCTTTAAAAAAATTATTTTTTTAAGAATTTTTCAAAATCTTATTTGATCTGATTTTTGTTTTTAAGAGGTAGATAAGCTAAAAAAAAAATTGAGTCAAACAAGCACTAAAATAAACACTAATATACTAATATATTGATTTTATAATATTTCAATCTATCTATAATAATATACTAGAATAAGACCCGCACTATGCAGTAGGTTATTAAAATTTAATAAAAAGGCATGATATTCAATAATCTCTTAAATTATCTAAGAAAATTCAAATAATTCTTTATTCTTTTATTGCTTACAATAAAATCCTTGTACTTTCATTTTATATCAAATAAATTCTTATAACTAATGATTGATTAATTGCCATTTGTTAAAATACTTCTTGTCATTTTATATTCACATAGCATTGATATAACGTTGATGTTAAAGGTGAAAAATGTCACATGATCATGTTATCATATTAAATTAGTATATCACATCATCATCAATTGTAATATATCAACATGTCATATCATTATCAATTATGATATGTTAACATGCTACGTTAACGTCATGTGGCATAAAATAACAAATGACTTTTTTAATTAAATCAATCATTAGTCATAAGTGTTTATTTGACTCAAAATAAAAGTATAAGAGTTTATTTGGTTCAAAATAAAAGTAAAATAGCTTGATTGGGAGCAATAAAAGTATAAAGGTCTATTTGAATTTTTTTTGAATAATTTAAGGGTTTTTTTAGATATTATACCTTTTAATAAACAATTTTATAAAAAATTGAATGAAACAATCGAAGTTATTGAGTGATAATCTTTAATATCTTAATTTTTTTAAAATTGTTTAAAGAAAAAAAATCAAATTATTTGTTTATTAGGAAGTTATTATTCAATCTACAAAAATAGAGTCATTTGTAATAATTTAGAGAAATGAGATCTGTTTTATTTTTAATATCATGATTTGTCTAGATTCAATAATAGATTCTTAAATTTGTTTATATTGAGAGCAAAAAAGAAACTGAAACAATGAAAGATATGGAAATGTACAAAAGTAGTATTCATTACAAAATAGATAAAATTTTTACACAATATATAACAAGGTTGTCGATTGACTAATGAGCATAATATTGTTCAAAAAATTGGGACAACATTGTAGCAATCGTAAATTCTTTATTAAAGTAGCTAAAACCTGTCTATCAATAAATATATGTTAGATAGCATGAAACGTATAAAACAATTGTCACCTTCATATGAAAACAAAATACAAGACATTTACATCAATGATGAACAAACTAAAAAATAGTGAGAAAAACATAGATATATCGAACAATCATCAGTATGTTTTATCATGACATAAGTGCATGGATCATAAACAAAATTAAAACAGAATATTTGCAGCTAAATAAATAACAAATAAAGAAATGAAGAATGCCTAGCTTTGATTTGAATAAGAAGAACAAACCAAGAATTAACAAGTGATAAAAACATGAAGAATAAAATGCTAAAAAAGAGGTAAGCAAAAAAATGGCAAATAATATTCAAATAATGCTACGATTGTTTCTAAGTAAAAAATAACTATAGAAGAAACTTACGATATATAAAATTAACAAAAAAGGAATACATTCAACAATCATCAACATCTCTCATCATGATATAAGCACACACATTGTGAATGAAATAAACAGGAAATATTTATAATTAAACAAATAAGCAGTGAAGAAAGGAATAATGGATAATAATTTACTATTCATTTTGGCATGAAATGTAATGAGGAAACATACAAAAATGTTTATAATTAAACAAATTTATTGATGACATCACATAAGTTAGCCTAACGTCAAATAATATAAATAAACAATCATAAAAAAAAATATAACATGACATAAGATGTGATAAGCTCAAATTACACAATACTTAAAAACAAGAAAAACAAAGAAAAAGAAAATTAATAGATTTAACACATGAAAAAACAAAAAACAACACGTCATTAACTAAATAATTAGGTAGTGGCAAACTCACAATGGCAGGATATCTAATGCTATAATTACTAACAACTAAAGAGATCAGCTAACGCATTATACCTTTATCTCGGTTGCCTTGAAATCCTTTTGAATAACAGATTACAGAGCAGAAATAGCATTCTGCAGAACAATCACAATAGGAAGCATTAGACAAATGTGATTATTTTAACTCATGTCAAACATGTGGTCTTTAGCAATATTCTTTACCATGCATAATGAAAACACACACATACATCATTGCGTTATTTCCTCATAAGTAAAAGCAAGGCCATTCTTCATCTTCTTTTTTAAAAAATCAACTGCCTCTTGTTCTTTTGATCCAGCGTTGGTTGCCTACAACATATTAAGTCAAATTTCATTCCAAAAACAAAAATGTTTAACCTAAAATTGGTTAAAAGAATTTTCAATCCATGTTCATTGCACCAATACTGATTGGAGAATAAACATGCTACTCTCATTCCTAAAAGAATGGATAAAGAAAATGAAATTGTTAATATAATTAAAATTTAAATATGTCATTCATTTACTTATTCAAAATAAATAAATAAATGTCATTGATTTCTAGTAGCAAGGAGTTATAATATTTGGTTGGTAGTAGGTACTGAAAATTATTATATCATCATTATTTTCCCATTCTCACAACTTTTTCTTGGGTGAGCCACCTTTTGAAATTAGTGGTAACTACTGTGATTTTTCATGATCAGAAGCACACTGCAAACAAAAGAAAAAATAATCAATAATTGTATTTTACACTTATAATGTAAATAAAGGTTTAGAAAATAATATGTTAAAAGAAAACTTTTAGAAAAAAAAAAAAAACCTAGCAATGAATCATAACCATAATAATAAGGGTTCTTTTCAAAAATAACCCTCATGCATAAGTTGTTTTTGACCACCCCATATTTTTGGATCAAGTTTTTTACCATTTTCATTTCTCAGCTTTCCTCGACAGACCAAGCATTCCTCACCAAAGCATGCTTTACTAGTTAAAGAAAAACTTTGGAGTGTTTTAAGCATTTTAAGCATTGATAGAAGCATTTTGGAGTGGTTTAAGCATAAAACTAGGTATATTCGTTGATTATATTGTTAAATGGAATATAGTGTATCGTTTAAAGTTGTTGATTTTGTTGAATGGAAGTTGACAGTATTGGGGGTTTTTAGGTTGAGCGTTGAGAAGGCATGCGTGACTGGTTGATAAGGCATGCGTGACTAGTTGATAGGGCATGCATGATTGGTTTTAGGCATTGAGTTTAGGGATTTTAGGCATTACGTAACTTAAAATTTGAGTGACTGGTTGATAGGGCATGCTTGACTGATTTTAGGCATTGGGTTCAGGGGTTTTAGGTATTAGTGACTTAAGGTTTCCGTGACTAGTTGATAGGGCATGCGTGACTGGTTTTAGGTATTGGGTTTAGGGGTTTTAGGCATTGCATGACTTAGGGTTTGTGTAACTGATTGATAGAGGATTGCGTGACTTGTTTTTAAGCATTACGTGATTGGTTAATAGGGCATTATGTGACTAGTTTTTAGTCATTGCATGATTAGTTAATAGGGTATTGCATGATTGATTTTTTAGACATTGCATGGCTGGTTGATAAGCATTGCTTGACTAGCTGATAGGGTATTTCATGACTAGTTTTTAGGCATTGCGTGACTGGTTGATAGGCATTGCATGTAGAGGCGTCAATATGGGTTGGTCCGACCCAGCTGGCCCAAACACTTATGGGCTGAGAAAATATGGGTTAGGCTAGGCCAGCCCATTTTTTACATAGCCCATCAAAACCTTAGCCCACCCCTTGTTAACTCATAGGCCAGGTTGGGCCAACTTATTTCCTTTTTAAACAAAAATCATTTTTACAATTCTACCTAATATACTTCTTATCAACAAAATTGTACTATGATTTAATTCATAAATTGAATAATAAAAACATGTTACAAACGAATAAATTATATCAAATATAAATAAACAAATAAATTACGTAAATAAAGTTTCAATCTTTATCATAAACTATCATCCCATAAACATAAGTATATAACTAAATAAATAGAAACTTCAAGACTCATTTATGTATTCTCAATCCTCATCCTTAAGCAAAATATTTAAATCTTGTTTGGACAGCAATGATGTCTTAAAATCTGAATCATTATCAATTTATCATATAATATTTATTGCCATAAAAAAAAGGGATAGTGAGTTTTAATCTAACCTAAAATTATTAATTTGACAAGTAAAGATTAAAGACATTGAAATATATAAAATAATCAATACCATTGGTAACTAAATTATCAATTTTATATAGTTAAATATATAAAATTATTTTTTTCTTTTGGCCCACAAGGCTAGCCTATCCCAACCCACCCCATCCCATTATTAGATGGGTTAGCCCATTTAGGCCCAATTCTAATATGGACCTAAATTTTCAAGCCCAACCTACCCCATTTTCAATAAAAAATGCGACCCAATGAGCCAAACCTATTTTGACAAGTCTAATTACATGATTGGTTTTTAGTCATTGCGTGACTGGTTTGTAAGACATTGTGTGACTGGTTTTTAGGCATTCATTGATTGGTTGATAGGGGATTGTGTGATCAATTTTAAGGCATTACGTGACTGATTTTAAGTTATTGTGTGATTGGTTGATAAAGCATTACATGACTAGTTGATAGGGTATTACATGACTGGTTGATAGGCATTGCATGACTGGTTGATAGGGTATTATGTGACTACTTGATAAGGCATTGCATGACTAGTTTATAGGGCATTGCGTGAATATTTTCTAGGCATTGCTTGGATATTAATGTTTTTCTATTTTGTCCTCAACTTTAATGTTTTTATTATGTATCTATTTTGTTACTTAATAAGCCATGCTTCACTAGTTCTTGCTTTTTAATCTTCCTTGATCATATTTGCTAAATGTATATGTTAGATGTTTTCTGTTGCAGAAGGCCAGATTTGAACAGGAGAACCTAAAAGCTTTGCTTCTGTTCTGAGAGACTAGTGGGCCTTGAATGCTGGCATTAACATCCATTATAAGTGGACGCAGTTACATGTCATACGTAAAGCATTGCGAAAAAAAATGAGTTGGAAGCCGTGAAGAGAATGTGCTTTTGGGAGCTGATGGGCATCGAATAAGAAAATAGCTTATTATGCGCCAATCTCATGCATAACCTACTACTTCGTAGAATCAATGAACCCGACACCATCGAGGGTGAGTTATGGTTTGCCATAAGCAATACTAAGGCGCGTTTCTCCAAACATGAGTTCTGCTTGGTGATAGGACTTAAGTTCGGCACCATTTCGGATGTTATTTCAAGTCTTTACGAGATTATCCCCAAAGGAATTCACCAGAGATACTAGGCATTAGAGAATTAGGTAAAGCTACAAGATGTGTTAGATACGATCGAAAGAGGGCAATTTGATCAGGATGGAGATGTAACAAAGATGGCCTTACTCTTGATTGTAAATAATATTTTATTCAGTTAAGATTACAGAAGATCGGTGACTTTGTGGCTGTTGTTGCTGGTTGAGAACATCAACCAATAGAATGTATTCTAATGAGGTACCTACGTCTAAAGTTTAACCATGGACTACATATCAAGGGGTTTCCAAGTTCCACCAGTGGGGTTGTCTAAAAAAAAACACTACCACTTATACAGATTTATATGGGTGCTTCAGATAGTGTGCCATAATGTTTTTCATTTTCCTCTTCACATAAGATTTTATTAGGTGATTATAATGTTTTGTAGTGCTGGGCATTAGAGGCCATTCCCACTATTTAAAGCTACTTTGGATTCTGCCGCCAATTTGAAGACGCTTATCCACGAATACTTAGATGGCATTACGATGAGAGGCCCACAGGTTTCCATAAGATCATTATAGATTTGGAGAGTGAAGGCAGGGTGAGGAACGAAACAATATTATTTTTATTTTTTGTTGTCATATGTCAATTATCTTTCAACCTAATGGCAATGTATGTTTTGGTGCAGTGCACGCATTATAGACGTTGGAGCCAACCACGAATGAGAACTCGGAGGCATATTGGGCTAACATTGATGTCCATCTATCATTGGGGCATCAATACATATCATTATGGAAACTAGAGGGTCGAGCAGCATTTGGACCTAAACAAAGGTAAAAAATCATCATGCACAAGGAAAAAGAGTGATAGGAGTCATTAAACGGAGATGCGTTATGGACAAGGAGGTGAATGCCCCTTTTGCTGCTCTTTAGGCTCCTATTGCTCAAGCATTGCATGATGATCAAACGCCAATGACGATGCATCCTCAGATGCATACAATCTTATAATGTCAATTGAAATGACTAAAAATGCAGTGAAAGAAGGACCTCCAATCAATGCAGTTGGAGATCTAATGAGGGATCTAGATAGAGATGTAAGGGCTGAAAGATCGAATTGTACGTCGACTTCTTGAACATTTTAAGGTATAAACTTCTAGCTTTTTTCATTTTCAAGATATAACATTTAGGATGTATTTGATGTTTTAATGTGTTTAATTTCTGTCACTGTGTCGGGTGGGTTTATCGGTCAATTAAATGGCATGCGTAACGAAGATGGCGATGCCCATGGGGTTGATGGTGATGAGCCAACCGACATGGTTTGGAGGACGAGAGGTGATGAGCCAATTGGTTTAGCTCAAAGCTCACCTCCTCTTGCCCCATACATAGATCCTCTTGAGGCCCCACAACCTGCTCTTAACACACCTTCACCTAAGGACCAACATCATACTCAGAGCACACCTCTTCTGAGGCTTCACCTCAACCTCCGAATGAAGATGCACTGCTGAACATGGCCAGCAAATACCTACAAAGCCTTTATATTAACCCCTTATTAGTCTAGCTTAAAGAGAAAGATACGTTAAAGGACAAATGTGAGCACTTTAAGAAGAACGAGTAACACAAGGTAAAATGAAAACATTACACGATATTAGGCATTACGGTTCGAAATAAATGAAACCAGCGACCTTTTGACGTTGGTAATTTATATGTGATGGTTAACATGATAGGCATCAGAAGGTAGGACAGCCCTCAAATTTTCAAGCTATTGGAGAAGTAAGATGAGTAGATGGACAACCAACACATTGATGTATGCATCAATATCATGTGTAAGCACAGTCATAAGCACCATTCCCTGTTGTACGAACCAAGCGTATGCATTGTTGACACATTTTTCTATGAAAGTATATTATAATGAGTTTTAATTATTAAAATATTTATTTAGAGATTTAGTTCATGACGTCTTATTACTGAGCGTAACTTAATTGATAGGATATTTAGTATGCCTTGTGCTATGAAATGGACTTTAAACCCTCTAATTCGAGGTTCAAGCCAAAAAAAGTGGTTATTCTTGAATTTCTATTCGATTATGTGAGGGGTGACAGTCCATCATGGGAGAAGCCATGGCATGCAAAAGACTCGATTTTGGCGTCGTGCCATTTTAACAGCCACTAGGTTGTAGTGCATATCAACTTGGTCAATTGGGGTATAATGTTGGTGGACTCTTCATATGGTTGTTTAGATGCAATTAAGTCCCCATTACGTGATGTGCAAATGCATCCCTTAACCGCGCTATTTCCCATTATATGCCACCAATCTAGATACTTTGACAAAGCACATCATAGAACATGTCGTTGATTTCTCACACAAGTGCACGTATCGTTAACAAGCAATATAGTAATTAATAAAGTATCGTCCCCATGAAAAATTGTTTTAATTCCTACTATTAACTACTAAAATTATAACACCCTAATCTTATTTAAATAATCAAATTTTAAAATTATTAAAAAGAAAAATTAAAATTACTAAACTAAAACTTCAATCAACTACCAGACCTAAGATTATAATATCCCTCAATACTCATCTGATTATTGTCTCTCTCTTTAACTCAATTTAGTGGATTAAATTACTACCCTAAAGTCATACATTATTTATAAGTCTTTATCGAGTTTCTCATAAAAATACCTCTCCCAATTAATTTTCTATATGTTTATACAAATTTAATTGAAGAAAGATTCATTAAATTTGTGCTCTAATCCTGGCTACATATGGCTTATAAGTATATGTCTACCCTATGTGCAAATCAAACCACCTAATCAGTTGGGTGTATTCGATCATACGTTATTCTATTCAAGGTCTACCTAAATCTCCTTCGTCAATGTGTAACCTAGGTTTCCAATTCAATCTAATTGGTGATCAGGTAATTAGAAACATTAAAAAAAGAATAAAATAAACAACTTAAATCTACCAAAAATAAGCAAAAGAGAGATAAATAAATCAAACTACATATTGAGTTCAATCATAATCTTAGATTAACAATTTAGTTCTCCATTAAGTCACACATCATCATCAAATAAAGTTTAAACAATAAAAACAAACAAAGAAAATAAAATAATAATAAAAAAGATAAAACTCAAGAATTATAATCTGGATCTTCCAAGTTTTTTTTGAATCCTTCAAAATCTTCTCAGCTTCAATGACTTTACGGCTTGACTTTCAGCTTTCAATTTGGTGTTTTCTTCGTTCTCCTCTTTTCTCCTCGAAAACGTTGTTTTTATAGGCTTTGAAATTGGCCTAAGTTGGGTGAAGAAAGAAGTCAATTCGAACTAGGATTTCCTTATCAGACTATGTGAGTCGCAGCCTTGCCCAATTAATTAACGGAAATCGTAATTGCTCTAGGACTGCTACAGTATGTTAACTTCGACAAGATTTTGACCACCTTCCAAGCTGAACAAGGTGAAGTAATAAGTATAAAAGTTGTATATTTATCTCTTATCTTTTCAATGGTCTAAGAATTGCTTCATTTGAAGCTCGGTAGAGAAAGTTATGATCAAAATATCAAAACATGTGCAGTGTAAGTCTGTACCTCAAAATTGTTCTCCTTCTTCCACTAAAATTCTTCTTTTATCAAATACCTACAAAAGCACAAATAAATCAATAACAACCTATCTTAACCGCATTAACACCAAATTAAGTATAAAATTAACTAAGATTAGATTGACTTACCTAAAATAACTAATTTAAAATAATTAAACTAATCTACTAATTTCTATACATTATTACAAGAATTAAGTTAAATTATTATCAAAATTAAGCCCAAATAACTCTACATCATAGAGTTATCAGAACATGACCTTGGATACATATGAGCTAGCAATTAAATCGTTTAACCTTGATACAAGAAGATGGAAACACTTGCAAAAACTAGGTAATCGCTGCAATGGAGTGGTTGATCTGTACGGGTGACACGACCCTGAGGAAAAATGCCATCAAAGGGCTAAGGAAACTATATTCACTAGAGATTTTTGCTAATAGTATTGATGCAAAGTAACTTTGTTTATTTTTTATTCAAACTTAAGTTTGTAAAGTAACTTTGAGTTATAAACTTTTGAATTATGTATAGCTTTACAATTATGGAAATCATATCTTTTGTAGATAGCTTACACAATTTACAATCCAAAATTAAACATGAGTACAACATATAGGCATCGCGTGACTGATTGATAAGGCAATATGTGACATTTTTTTAAGTATTGCATGACTGGATTTTATGAATTGTGTGACTGGTTGTTATGTACTACGAGACTTAGGCATTGAGTAACTAGTTTTGAGGCATTATTAGGCATTGCGTCACTCCACATCTAGCATTGTGTTGTGTGACTTACACATCACGTAACTGGTTTTTAGGCATTGGTATTGCATGATTAGTTTTTAGGCATTGCATTATATTAAACATGATTTTCTTGCAATTTAAGGCTTTTTAACACCCAAATCAAATTTTTGTCGACTTAAGAAATTGGCAATTTCTTCCCATATTAAGTGAAGCAAATTGACAAAAACTTATAATTTTATTCCTCCCATCAACATTCTCATCCTTTATTCTAAAATTAATCAATTTCTATCAAAGGCTAGCAAACAAAGTAGTAAGATTTTTCTTGAAAATAATGGAAATATATAGCCGCATGTTTTCTTCCTTTTTTTTCTCATTTTCTTTTATAGTTTGAGAATTATTTACCACATGTTTCTATCAATGACAAGGCATAGGAAAACTAATTAACAAATAAGTTCATTTATCATATTAAGCATTAATGAGACATAAGAAAACAAATATATATTGAAAAGTAATTAACAATGATGTTACACGTTTAATTTGTCAAAGGTAATGGACCATATATACTGGGCTAAATATCAAGTTTATAAACAATGATCAAAATATCATAACAAAAGTATTCTGGCTCCACTAATTAATCAAGATGCAAATCATGGTATATGTGATATACTTAATTCTGATGAGCCACTGTATTCGTCTACAAGACCCCATATGTTTCCAAAGTTTGTCATTTGTAGTAGACAATTGTTGCGTGTATGCCCGAATTGTTTACAAGTTGAACATGCTTTCGATCATCATCATCGTTAAAGTGCCGATTGACTAAAAGATAGTGCCGGATTTGTTGATGGAACTACAAACAGTGTTAGGTAATTTTGTCCATTATGACCATAGCTCTTGCATTGTGAACATTTCGGTCATCGACTGCCTTCCCCAACCAATGGAATCCTTATCCTCCTAGATCTTCTCGCTTGACCTCGCCAAGGTGGTGGCAAAACGACAATTTGTTTTGCATCAGGGGGGATTTCCTAATCACTAGGATGTCCAACAAGGTGAATAGGAACAACATAACCCTCCACCCAAGATTGAGTTTTGTAATAGTTTGAGCAAAATTCAATGGCTACGCGTTCGCACTTACTGCAAAGATAATGAACTTAGTTGAGGAACTTGAGGAACCATGTAAAAGTTTAATTCATTACAAAGAAAATAATAAACATGGATATTCGTACCTTATTGTGGCCTTAGCATGGTTGTAGGGGAGTAAATCGATCTAGAACTCCCTACATGAACACATCTTGATGGACAGGTCTACTACTTTGTCCTTACTCAAGCCTATAATTAAGAACTCCACTCGATCTATTGTTTGTGTAGAAAAGTGACATGCTTCATTGAACTGTGTTTTCAACAAATAGGTAGCCCAAAGGTTGAAGAGTGTGGTCACATTGAAGGCTTCCTTGTGTTGTTCATGGAACCAATGCTGGAACTTGCCTCTAATGCACTCAATCAAGATAGTGATTGGCATTTTTCTTGCCTACCTCAGACATGAGTTAATACACTCTGCAATATTGGATGTCATGAGTTTGTAACACCTTACCGTTGACCGTGCACGTGCCCATCTCTTAAGGCGTAATTTCATAAGGTGGTCATAAGCATCCTTGCAAATCTATTTCAGCTACTTCATATCTCTGTTGAAATCGATTACCTTATAGCAATTGGCTACAAGAGTGAAAATTACTGCAATGTCTTCGTGCTTAACTGGCTTTTTACATTTTTTCCCAAATGGTAATCACATAAACTGTGGTATGCATCATGATACACTTTTTCAACTGTATTCTTAATGCCAAGATGCTAATTAATATTGCATTTTCAAGACAACCATCGCACGATGCAATTGGGTAAGAAACCATGACCACGATTTTTTATCCTTAATGTGGCCAATGCCAAATGCAACTGAATATATTTGCTCATTCGCGTCTTTGTAGATAACAACAATAGATTACCCTTGAATCTACTTTTCAAATGTGTAGCATTAATAGTAACTACAGGCCGTATTACAGCCCTGAACCCTCGAATACATGCCCCGTATGCCCATAAACTATATTTGAATTGTTGTGCCTGGTTGGTAGCCATGTTGTGACTGTGCTAGGATTTTCACGTTTTAACATATGAAAATACGAGGGTAAGAGTTGGAATGACTCTTTCGAGGGATCGAAAACAAGACTCTTTGCATACTCCTTCATTTAAGGATCTTAACGGGTAGGGTACTCGTTAATTTTGAAGTACTTGAACCTGAACCTAATTAATAAATAAGGTACCCAAACCTTGTAATTACTTGAATATTTTTTAAATTTACTACCTTAACTGGAACCCTAATACATATCCATTACCCGATAATTACCTGAACCCATTTAAAAACCTAATTATGTAAAAAAATTATTTAAATACTCTTCATGGGTACCCAATTACCCAAAACCTAATCCGTATCCGTATCTATATACAATAATATTTTCATCCATATTCCATATAATTCACTAATAATTAAATTTATGAAAGCACACAAGCAATAAAATTTAAATTTAAATAACAAAAACAAATATCTCAAATGTCAACTTAAATAACTAAAAACAAATTTTCAAACAACAACTTAAACAACATTACAAGTTTAATTAACTATATGGGTTTGTCCTTAAGTACATGCAATTAAAAAAAATAGCCAGGTTTCAAAACAATTATGATCTCACAACTTCTTATTAGGTATATATTTTATAAATTTATATAAACAAAGGTACATATATTATAATTAATAATTTTAATATTTATAATTTTTGTAATGTTAATATAAAATAAATAGTAAAAATATTTATATTTAAAGTATATATACTAAAAGTACATATATAATAGTAGTTATATTCCTTATAAATTAACACAATATATAGAGTATATGTATTAAAAGATATTACAAGTTAATTAGTAATCATAGTTTCATGATTAATTTAATTAACAATATGGGTTTGTCTTTAATTACATAAAATTTTAAAAAAACATAATTGGCTTCGAGTATTGGGTACCTAAAGGGTAGTACCTAAATTTTACCTAAATTCCACCTAAATCAGATTATAAGGTACCATAATCTTATATAACCAAGTCGAGTACTCACCAGTACCCTGTAATAGGGTACTCTTTGCCATCCCCACCTTCCCTTGTCAAGCCTTACCATACAAGCATTGCAATCCCCACTTGTAGTTAATCTCTTCCATTATTTCCTTTTATCTCAATGGTGTTACATTATTTTCTTGCAACTTGGGGGGGCATAAGTTCATCAATTAAACTTGTGCTCGTTGTTTAATACCCACCTTACAAACCATCAACAGTACACGTGTGTACCTTGTGGAATGTGCAAACTTGCCAATAATCTCCTTCAGGTAATTTTGTTGCACACACAACGAACTTGCATGGCTTGTTCTTACAAACAACCTCAAAACGAGCGTGACATGACTTTTTAACTCTAATATCGAAATGCTCTTTTAGTGCCAATATGTTCAAAACTTGTTTCAATTCAGCCTTCGAGGGAAACACATTTCCTCAGTATAAGCGATCATCAATTGATCTGGACCCCTCGAAACTATTTGGAAGGCCCTGCATTGACTAGACATCCCTACTTTTACCCTTTCTTATTCACTGTCATCAAGCGATCGAATCCCACTGTCACCAGTAATAGGGTTGTTGTAAATGGGGTCATCGCACTGATCATCTTCTAAGACAACAGTTATGGTATGTTCTGTATCACCATCCGCATGATTGTAATACGGAATGTCATTATCATCACATCTGTCCTCCTCTAAACAATCATCATGCCCACCAACATAATCGTCATCATTCCAATCAATAGTGTCATCTTCTACATAGTCATCTTACATCTTAATAGAGGCATCATCATCACTCGCGACCGTTGTAGTGTTGTTTGAGAATGGCAATGGACCCACTGTAGTCTCGGGTGATGGTTGCATTTGTTGGCAAGAACTGAGTATTGGTTCGATGCACATGCTGATCGGAATTGTGGAAACAGTATTTGTAGACACCTTGTGTGTGTACTGGGCTGCTCAAACTCATATGCATAAGTCGATTATGATCGCCATTGTTGTCAATTAGGGACTGCATGGTGTGGTATGCATGAAGCAGTATAAATGTAATTTAGGTGATTATTATGTTGGACAACTTGTTTATATGGCATAACATTTGTATGTCATTCCTTAACAGTCACAAACACTATAATTCCCCTCTCATCTCGCAGAATACTAGCTACATCTTCATCATCCCTACTAACTGAGCATGAAACCCCTACGACATGACTGAGCAATACATGTAGCTTGATTTCGTGATTTTGTGAGTTTACCCAAACAACATCTTTAACTAGCCTCATCAGGCCCTAAAAATGACAAATCACTTTCTACACCCCTTACTTATGTCTCACCACCCTTGTAAGTGTCATTGACCTAATAACCATCGCATATAATCATAAGTTTCATGTGAGACCCCAACCTCTATAGGCTTGTAACTAAGTATAGATGTAATAATACGAGCCAGGTGTAGTTTCGTTATTTTCTCTAATAAGCTTTCAAAAGAAAGTTTTATGATATTTTAAGGCCTAAATAGGTATAAGACTGCATAAATGACGTGTAATGATGAAAACATGAAGAAAATTAGAAATGACAATAATTTTCACGATAGGGGCAAAATGGTTATTTTTCACATCGAGTTAAAATTTTAAGTTTTTACGAACCCGAGTATGTTTAGACCATTATGGACCTTGTCCCAATGTCAAAAGAACAAAAAGATTGCATAAAAGATTGGAGGAGAGTAAGTTAATTGGTGGAGGGGGAATTTCATAATTTTAAGGGAATAGATAAATTTGGCCTATAAATATCTTGAATTTCCAACACCTTCTGGAAATTTCCAGTAGCTTGTCTTCTTCTTCCTTCTTCCCTCTCACGTTTCTTCAATTCCTCCGTGGGAGTTTTCTTCAAGCTTCCATAACTTTCTCTCTCTAACTTCAATTTTCATGCTTTTAGTGCACCCTTCCATAAACCCTTGTGCTATTTCATCCTCTCACTTTAAAACCCTTGATAAATCTCATTTCTGCACTTTCTCTCACTAGTTAGACGTTCTAGAGAGAGAAAGAGAGAATTATCCCATTGATTTGGAAGCAATTGGAAGAGAATTTGACTACAAAGGAGCCCTAAGGTTCTAAGGAAGCCCCATAATCTCATTTGGACAATTAAGAAAATTGGAGTCATCTAAAGGCTCTACAATCAATTGGTGAGTGGACTGCCTTCAAAACTTGTTTTGGGTAATATAATGTATTTGCCACCCATTTGAATGAATTATCAAGTTTTTCATAAAGACAAGTGCCTTGGGAACAAGCTTTTGCAAAATGGTTTTATATTGTGATATGTGATTGCTATGGATTCATGCACTATTGTAGTATGATGATATATAAATGTGTGTGTTGTGCATGATGAATGATATTGTGTATAATGACTGTAACCGTGTGTGTGCACGATGTAGGGGAATGCACATGCCGGTGATAAGGGTGGCATAAGAGATGGATGATGATAGTGCTCGTGTGCACGATGTGGGGGGATGTACACGATGGCACTGATTATGCACTATGTGGGGGGATGCACACGATGGTGCCGGCTATGTGCACGATGTGGGGTGATGTACATGAGCCGGGTATGATTATGATGATGTTGATGTATATCTATGTAATTATGCACATCTAAACTTATGAAATGAAAACTTATGAATGTGATATATGATTGACATATATGAGAAATTTGATACATTGCACTTTGGAAATTTTCATATGTTGCATGTTTATTTTGTTAGTTTAGAAGGATGGCCTTTTTGTTGAGTGAGGGAAAACTTTTCTCTTTTTGCTTTGTTTTCGCTAAAGCAAAATTCATTTTTATTGCAGCGAGAAACTCTCAAGTTTGAGAACCTTCATCAGAACTGGTTCTCGCTGCAGTGAGAATCTATTTCGCTGCAGCGAGATAGTCACTGTAGCTTCTTGCTGCAGCGAAAAAGAATCTCGTTACAACGAAAAACTCTCTTTTTCATCAGTTAAATTTCACTGCAGTGAGAAACCTTCTGTTTCTGGGTTACAATTTCACTGCAGCGAGATTCAATCTCGCTGTAGCGAAAAACCTTCTGTTTTGGTCTCCTATCTTGTCCAATTGCTACCCTATCTTTCATTTCTTTGCTACCATATCGGAGCATGGACTTCCAACATTAAGGATTAGATGAGTTAAGTTTAAAATTAGAAGGTTTAGTGAGAAACCCTCGGCCAGTTAAGAAACCCTCGTTCGGCTAATAACAAAATCCCAACGTCGCTGCAACGAAAATTCATTCTCGCTGCAGCTACATTGCAGCGAGAATGCCTTTTCGTTGCAGCAAAGATTCGTTGTCGTATTTGACTTGCTTGTGTAATATTGAAGCTTTCATTTTTCAAATGGTTCGTTATGTATGGGTTCATGATTTTCAAATGATTAATCATTTAAGGGCTTGATGAGGGGTTTTTAATATGAATGAAACTAAATTGCATTGTTTTGAAACAAGTGCATCATGATTTTTAAATTCTCCCTTGTTGTTGCTTGTTCCCTTCCTTGTTCACTCACTGGGTTTATACTCACCATTTTCAACTTCATGTTTTCAGATCACAAGGCAGTCGGTAAATAAGACGAGGTGTCCTTGTAGACTTGTACCCATCTTTTGGTAGGTGTCTCGACATTCAGTAGTTGTACATTCGTCCGAATCCCTTCGTTGGAAGTCGAGTATTCTTTTGTTATGTATAGACGAACTTAATGTAAATTATTGGAATACATGTTGTAGACAATGTTTTTCTATAATAAATAAGTAATGCCAATACGAGTTGATAATGTTTATTACTATTTTAATTTAAAGTTATAATTTGTGACTTAGCAATATTTGATGGAATAAAGAGTAGGATAAATAGATAGGCTTGCTTGGGCTTAATGGACTACGTCTATTAGGCCCTTGCGCCGGTCATGGTCCGAAATTTGGGTCGTGACACTTCACATTTGTCATGTCGCTGAAAATTTAACAAAAAATAAATGTTATAATCAATTTATCAAAACATGTCACACAATGCCTAAAACTTAATCATACAATGCTTACAACCTAGTCATATAATACCTAAAATCCAGTCATGCAATGCCTAAGTCACCAATTAAGTCACACGATACTTAAAAGGTAGTCTCACAATGCCTAAGTCATGCAATGCCTAAGTTACGCAATGCCTAAAACCAGAGATGCAATGATTAAGTCATGCAATGCCTAACAGTCAGTCTCGCAATGCCTAAAAGTCAGTCTCGCAATGTCTAAAAACTAGACTCATAATGCCTAAAAACTATTGACACATAACTAATTGATTTGCCTACTCCCAGCTAAGTTTAAGTTACCAAAGTCATACAGTGTTCTAATTTATAGATATGTCTAATCGATTTCAACTCCTCAACTTTGGGATTCTGTAAAATATAAACCAATAAACCCAAGAACAAAAAAAAAAAAACCTTGATGTCGTCTCTGCTCTTTTGAATGACGAGATAAAGTTAGATGGTGAGATAGACAATATTTGGTAAGAGAGAGAAATCGAGATTTAAATTTGAAATTTTTGTATGGATGGTAGGATAGAGAAAATCGAGACCATTTAATTTGTTTGAAATTGTTTAAAGAGCATTGTTGTTAAGTCATGCTAAAAATTGGATAAAAACAGTTAAAATTATAATGATGGTTATTTTTAAATTGGGTTTATGAGGAAGGTTATTTCTCATAGTTTCCTTAATAATAATATATATGGCTTGCAAAACCAGGTATTTAGAAACAGAATCAAGAATCCTCAACTCAATGAGCAATAACAATTTATTTGCAAACTACCTTGTGACTATAAAAATGGCTAGTTGGATCGCACTTGTAGAGTTGAGGTCCTTTCTTTTCATCAATACCCAAAATCATAGCAACTTCACCAAATAAAAAATAGAAGACAGGAAAGACATTAACTAGAGAATAGGGTAATATTAGTGATAATTACTTGAAACATATAGTAGCTTATGTATGCATGCATGTTTTAACAAACTTAAACTCAAAAAACTAAATCTACTATGACAGCACAAATGCAACTAACTAAAAAAAATTATATTAGTAACATTTTGAAGAATTATAAACTTACCAACTTTAAGAGGTCTCACATATGCATGTTGAGTATAAACTTCTGATTTGTCTACAACCTTAAATCAATAAAGCATGAGTTTAGCTATTAGTATACATCTAATTTCGTGAAATATATAAGCACACATTAATTAAGATAAACACAGTTGATTTAGAAAAGACATAGCACATATGAAGAAATTCTTAAATGGCATTTATGATAGAGACTTAAAATCAAGATGGAAGCACTACATCAAGTTAGGACCAGATTATAAACATGGACAAGAGCAACAAGTTTTGCAAGATGATTTGTTCGCAGGATAAAATCTAAATAACCAATGCATAATTTATAATTTTAATGTAAATGTTCATTGTGGACTACAATGTATAGAAAATTATAGTTCCCTCCAAGTCTTTGCATGTTATAAATCTTATAATATACACAAAAAGGCAAAACGAGGAAGAAGGTGTGAGGAAGAGAGAAGCTTAAGTGCACCTTATAGCTCCTCTAATAACTTCACCGGTTACAAAGTCCTTTAGAATACGGTGCCTTCTGGTTCCAATTCTTCCCTTACTTTGGTACCATGTTTCTATTTCAATCACATCACTCCTATACTACAAAATCAATATTTAACTGTCATTGGTGAGAGAATGATTAGTTGGCAAATTTGTTGAAAAAGACGTTAGCTATTGAGAAAACTGAAGAGCAAACAAAGAGAAGAAAAAAAGCCAAGAGGCTAATTAGAGAGGAAAAAAAAAGAGAAAAAAACTTGAAAGTCTAAAATTATCCTCCCATTTAAAGAAAAAATATGAAAATGTCCCCAACATTGCAAAAGAAAATTTAAAAATGCCCTCTACAAATAACCAAATATAGGCACCCGTTAATAATATTGAATATCGAAAATATCCTTCAAAAACTCAAAAATAACAATGCCATATGTTAGACTGTAGACTTCTATGCATGAGATTCATTATAAAGTAGATTGAAAGCCTGAAAATACCTTTCAAAAACTCAAAAATGACAACGCCACATGTCAGATTGTAAACTTCTCTATACATGAGATTTATTATATAGTAGATAGCTTATATTTGTATCTATAAAAGATAGAGATTAAGTTAGAAAATAATCGAATTTGAATTATTATACAACTAGAAACAGCTCTGCATGTTGCACGAGTTTGTAAAAATTTCCAAACAATTGATTGCCTTATGTATTAGCTGAACACTAATTTTTTTAATCAGAAAAATTGCAACAAAACACCAATGAAGGAGACATCCAAGCAAATGTTGTTCTTAACATTTTATATATACATAAATTGTATTTGTTACGATATATAGAAAGATTGCTATAAAATATAGTGAAAATGGTTAGCATTGGTTTGGATAACATTCTGTCAGTCCGAAGTAATTCATCATAGGAAAAAAAATTTGATAGAAGTGTTTATATCGTGCATAGTAAATAATAAAAACTAAATTGATAACTTCTGGTGAAGCTTCTCAAAATTCATCCATTTGTTCACATGCAATTGCGAAATACGATATCATATTCCCTGAATATACACATTATTGTTTGAAAAACATATCAAATTCAAAAACATGTTGGTTATGTTTAGACAAACATTGCCAACATCTTATTCCACATAACATTTAACAAAAATTTGGTTGCAGCATCAAGTAGAACTCTTCTGTTAAATTGTACATTGACATAACCATAATATGATAAACATGGTTATCCATTTTGTAATGTAAATGTATCTAATAAAAAATAAATATTTATAATAATATTATAAACTTATTGACAAAAGAATTACAATTCAATCATACATAAAAGCAAATGTTAAAAGTGACTTAATTTTTTTTTAAAAGGCAATTAAACTAATTTCATTACTCATAGAGATTTTACAAAAGTCTACCCATGTGTGGTAGAAGAAGCCAAGACATACAGGACCCTAAGCTTTCTGTCAAAGTCAAGGCCGCAAAAACCATCATGAAAACATGAAAAAATAAAATCAGGTTGCCAAGTAGATGAGGCCACCATCATGAGTATTTACAAGCTCCTTGTTCAAACCAAAAAAATCCAAGGACCACCATAGCGTCATCACACTACAACCCAACTCCATTTGCCTCGACAATTAGAGCCGTCCATCAAAAGCGTTAGTCAAAAACGGGATCGTTTGAAACTTAGTCAGCAATCAGACCAGCATCATCACTCCCTGCATCATTAATCTGTATAGCACTCTTAGACTAATCGACCTCTTCCAGCTGAACAGAACAATAACCTCCATCATCACAGCATCCTAAGGATAAGACGAACATCAGCACCCCAAGACAAGACAAATCCTCCCAAGAGGCTTCAATCCTATGAACAAACAAAAATATACATGCAGGAGAAGAAAATAAGTTAGTCATATGTCCAACTTTTTAGTGTTGTATCAAAAGTAATTTTTAATCTTTATACAACAAGTAGTATTAGTTAATATTCATCCACAATTCTAACATTTTAGTGTTATTTTTAATAAATAGTTTATATAAACACAAAGCAATATTTCTAATCCCACTCAAATAATTTTTTAATTGCAAATATTAACCACAAAAGAAAGAATAGAAATACAAAACTTACTCATATGTCCAAAATATCTATCTTGCAAATTTTTAGTTTGGATATTTTCTTTTCAGTTTGTGCCTCAATGATGGATTGATGAGCCTTGTTTTTGTTTGCTTAGTTACTGCAAAATTGTAAGAAAATAATATTAGATTTTTGTTGTATAAAGTATATGAGAATTTCAAAGGGACCACTGACCTTTTTTTCCATTAATTGTTATAAAACAATCTTAATAACTTAAATTATTTGAAAATGATGTTAATAAATATAGTGTTAAAAGTATGATAATATCCTATAGCATATTGAATAAATAAATGTGTCTCAAAACCAATAAAAAAATAATAAAATACTATAAATCAAAAGCATCGTATAGAGAATATAATACTTTATAATCGATACCAAAGAATATGATACAATATTGTAAACAAAAAATAACTAATGTGTTTAGCAAGGTAGCTATAAGATGCAGGAACTAAAGAAACACATGAACATAAACAGAACTTAGATTGATGTTTCAAAAACTTTTAAACTTGGTAGAAAAAGTAAGTAAAGATGCAGTCCATATGCCAATCACTGACTCTATCAAATATTGGTTATACTTTTAAGTAATTATTAGACTAATGAGCGAACAACTCAAATCAATACAATCTTCAATTTGTTAGTACAAAGACCATCTTAAAAGGTAAAAAAATAATACAACCTAAGCCTCAATAAACTTCGAATTTAGAATTGTGGAACCTCTTTTTTGAGCAGTATCTAGATTTCTTGATACTTCACAATTGAACAACAAAATATATAAAAGATAGAGTTGTCATCATGTCATGTCTTTATATTTCAACACATGATGAACATTCGCTAAGTATTATTGCCTATGTTTAGTAATGATGATTTGTCATTAAAAGAAAACTTTGCTAGTGAAAAATACAAAGCAACCAAAACATGTGGATGAAAAGTCTTCAAATAGATTAAAAATTACTCACCCACTGCTTATAACACTTCGGATTTTGAGTCAAACACCAAATAAAAACATCACAAACACCTGCAATACTATTAAAAATCAAATACTACACAAATAGATAAAAGTTATTTTTTGTACCACCTGACTTGTTGGTTTAAGATGTCATCGAAAAGCATTCTTGAAGAATTTACTTTTTACTTTCTCCAACAGCTTTTATAGCATATTTCAGTATCTTCTGAGCAATTTGTTCATTACTTTGCTTTTAGGAGAATCAACAAAGGTAACCTCTTTTAAGGTGAGATAAATAGCTTTAAACCTCTCAATTACCTAAATAATTAATATATTAGAAATCAAGCAGATCTCAATTTTCTAGAAACCTTATGATTGAGTCAAAAAAAATCATGCAAAAGATCGACCACAAAACCTACCTTAACTCGAGCTAAGGGTGCTGGAAATGCGATCCTCATCAAAAGCTTAAGAGTAGAAGGTGGCACTAGTCGCTTTCCCTTTCTAACAGCACCATTTACTAAAATAGGACAAGCTTTTGGAGAAGAAATTATTCTGATCTCAACAAATGAAACAAATTGGATCAAAAGGAATAGGGGAGGAAAAAAAGAAGTGTTGTCATAAATCAAAAAACATATATAAACTTACAATTAACGATAGACATTTTCAAATCCTAAAACCCTAAAATTTAAAAATGTAATAAACTTATTAAAAATAAATGTCATCCAACCTCTTTGCCAAATGTAAAATCAAGTTTCTAGACTGAGCATTACAACTTGACTTGCCATTCAACATTGGCAACAAAACATGTACCTGCATGTACAACCTTACTGCTAAATCTCTTTGAGTGGCCTGTGAAAAAAAAAATTCATGGTCAAAATTCATACCATAAAAGTGATTTGTACATGCAAAAACTTTATTTTCTTCAAGTTGTCAATACCCACATGAGCAATCATCCATGCAGTAATAAAAAGTTTATCTTATCCATGGTATTTTGGATTTTCAGTCATTGTTAGCACCAAATTGATCAAAATATCAAGTTTTTTTCTCAGCACCATTGCTAAAACCACAAATATAACAACCTGCAATTCCAGATTAGTTAATTAAACATGAATTGCTCCTGACCAACTGTTAACGTCAATTATCAAAGAAATATTTCAATTGTACTCACACAAAGTTATTTAGCATTCAAGTAACCCAAGATACAAAGAACATAGAGAAAAACCCAGAAAAATTCAACGAAGCCAAACCATGTTCACACGAAATAACTTGAAATTCCCAATGTCGTCAAGAAGCAAAAAAGGCAAATAACCCCAAATGCCAAAAGAACCTAGAGAGAGAAAAACGAAAAAGAAGGAAACCTAAAGGAGCATTTTAGAAAAAAGTAGGACGGAACGCATAAAGACTCCATTGAAAAAATAAGAAAACCCCAAAACACCCATCGACATTATCTAAAAAACACAAAACGCCCATAAGTTTTGCCTAAATTACCAAAGCACACTGACTTTATCTTTTAAAACCCTGAATTACCTTCCATTCAACAATCAATTTACAATGATAGGTGTCACAAACTACGGTCCTTCGTTTAAGTATGCGATAGTCCGTTCAAGACTTGAGTGGACACTTTCATGCAAGCCAACTAATAACTTGTTTATATCGTATCAAACATTAACAATAGTAACAAATTAGACTAAGGTAATGCACATTGAATCATAGGGCATACTAAATGCCATAAACATAACCATTGAGCCACAAAAAGGAAAATGTTTTATTAATATGAAAATGAGTACAAAGGGACCAAGACAAGCCATCGTCTGGCCATAAGGGTAGCCCTAGATGATTTGCTACAAATATACCTTTACTAGTGAGGTAGCCCAACAATCCGTCGACTACTCACCCCCTATAAAGAGTTTATGAGATTTTACAAGTATTTCACCAATAACCATTACAATGCTTGAGATGGGGACATCTCTTTGCTAAAGAGTCTTTCCTTTAAAGACTTAACAAGAATTTCTACAAATGTCACCAAGTGCCATTACAATGTTTGAAAGGGTGACATTTCCTTTGGAAGTACAAAAAACTTAAACTCCTAAGAAATTTTACACTATCATGGCCCTATACAAGGTTGGCTCATGACAACAAGTGTCACATTCTTAAGGCCCTTTGAGGGTTAAAATCATTGTACTTTAGATTGATTTTAAGGTTCAAAAATGATTTAAGGTTCTTAAAGTCTTTGTCACAGTCCCGTTTTGAGGCATAACAAATGTCGTACACCAATAAAGTATAATTCTACAAAAATGCAAGGTTCAAACATATGAATTTCATAGGACTAAATACACAAGTCAAAAATGTTTAAAAGTATAATTGTCCATACTTTAAATTTTCAATGGAATTTAAAAAAATATATAATTCAAACAAGGTTCAAAATAAAGCTCTTAAAAATCCTCAAAATCAAAACTTCAAAATTATGAAACTTTACTCTTTGAAATTCTCGCATGTTTGAGCAAATCATAACTTGTAAAAAAATGTTAAAAAATATCAATCTTGTAAAACACTTGAGCGCCATTACATTGATTAAATAAATCATTTATTAATGTTAAAGGATACTTCTTTTTCATAGTCATCTTGTTCAATTATTGATAACCGATGCACAATCTCTTATTGTCATCTTTCTTCTTCACAAACAATATTGGTATTTTCCATAAAGATACATTAAGTGCTTGTTTGACCTGACTTTTTTTCAACTTATTTACCTCTTAAAAGCAGAAGTTAGGCCAAATAGAAATTTTAAGAGGCTCTTAAAAAAATAGTTTTTTCTTAAAGAACGATTTTTAAAAAAAAAAAAGCTTTAAGAGAAATTTTTTAAAAAAACTCGAAAGATGAGCTTTTTCTTCCCTTTTTTTTTTAAACACATGAGAATTTTTATTTTTGTTCCAAAAATATCTTTATCTGTTAAAAATAATTCCAACATTACCCTAAAAAAAATACTTTTATGGTAATTTTAACCAAAATTAGAACTTATGAAAAAGACCTTACAAAAGTAAATTTATTAAACAATTTTAGTTTAATTTTAAAAGTTATTATTTTTCTTAAATATTTCATAATAACTTTTAAGTTAAAAAAAAGTCATATCAAATAGATTCTAAATCTAATAAAACTCTTATTAAAAAGCTCTTGTAATTGCTCTTTGACCTCTTTCGATTCCATAAGAGCCATACTATAAAGAGCCTTAGAAATAGGAATCTCTTCAATCATCAACTCCTTCATCCTAGTTTCTATCACAACATTTAAGTATCTTTTGCAACCACTTTGAACTAATCGTCGAGCTTGTAGAGCAAAAACAACTCGCAAAGGGGTATATACACCACTAACACAAAAATAAAAAGTTGTTTTCTCATGAATTTCAAATCAACCATTCTCTTTAGACAATTAACTTTAGCAAAAATGAGAAGATAATGAATCCACTCCCAAAATTACATTAAAATCTTACATATATAAAATATGTAAGTCTGCAAACAAATCTTTATTCTCAATTCTTACTACACACATCTTACAAAACTGATTTGAAACAATTTCACCTTTAATTGAAATGTCTACACATAGTTCATAATCCAAAAACAAACAAAGCAAAAACATATTTTTTTAACAAAAGTAAATGAAACAAAAGAATGAAAAACACTCGTACCCAATAAAACATGTGCATAAGTAAAGGCAAGTCAACTTATGCACGAACCTATATAATGGCACAAATAATTATTTTACTATATTTTATGTTATCATTATATAATAGGATTTTATAAGGTTGGGCTCGATTTTAGGAAAAAAAATTGATTAAATTGTCATTTTTTTGGTTTTCAAAAGCTAAACTGACTTGAATCAAATTTCAAATTTAGATAAGTTTGATTTCTCAATTTTTATGATTTAAATGTATTGATTTTTAAATATTTATAATTTATTTAATTAAATTTATAATAAAATTATTTATTCATATTAGATGAAAAGAAAAAAGCAATGTAAAGATTAATAGAAAATAATTCAATTTGGTTCGAATAATTTTAAATTTTTATTTTAAGAATCGAAAACCAATATATGTAATAAAAACTTGATCCAAGCAGAATTGAGTATTTATTCAATTTTCCATTTTATTTTATGAATTGATTTTTAAAAATTTTTTTACTTCACATTTATTGTCATAATTAAGGACCAAAAAGTTTAATGAACCGTATGATTTACAGCAATCATTGTGATTAACTTTTGCCATGTGTGTGATAATTATGATGAAAATGGGGCACACAATCACTATTAAGTCATTAAGCAAAGGATAAGCTCTGGTCAACAACAAATCTCCAATGCTCTCTTTTAACTAATCATCTACTACTAGTTTTTAAAAATCAATCTCAAAAGGTTTGGCATTATTTCATCATTTCCACATATTATAACAGAATCTACCTACAATAATTATATCTCTACATTATTATTATTATTATTATTAGCAAAAAAAAAAAATCTCAAATCTCAATGCATTTACTTTGCAAAGCAAGAATGTTCGGGTAGTTGCTTCTTTTAAATTTTTCCCAAATCTTTGCCTCATCATCACATGAAACATTTTGTCTAAAGGGCAAGTACCTACTCTATTTAAGGAAATAAGTTTGAATACTTATTCTTTTTAACTTTTTAATAATTTATTGAGAATTTTCTCTTACAAAATAATTGATTGATTATATTTAAAAAAATCTATGCATATATGTTGTCGAAAGATTTGATTTTGTGATTACGTTTCAAAAAATCTATACAAACTCATATAAATCGAGTGATAAAATAAGTTGCAATGCATGTACGTTGTCACAAAATTTAATTTTTGTTCAACATTATGTGGGTAAATGATGAATAATAATAATAATAATAATAAACGTAGAAAGAAACATGAAGTATTCAATATGTTCATTGTTGTTTCTATTCAAAATAGCAAGTGCCAATATAATAATGGACAAATAAAATATTGAAACACTATTTTTTTTTAATTAATAGAAGAAGATTAAATTACACTAAAATGTTTCCAAATAGCCTTAAATACATTCCACAACTTAAAACCCTTGATTGAGTTCCAAAGAAGACGCCAAACAGAAACTTACACCTTTTTATAATTATCAATTATTCATTTGCAATAATAAATCGCACGGATTCATGATTAATAAATACGAGTTTTTTATAAATTTTTAGTGAATTTTAACACAATTCATATGATTTGATAGTATAATCATAAAAAAATTGTAATAATTCATAACATAATTTTCATTGGTTTGTGTTTTAAATTTTTTTTTATCAAAAATATAAATAAATAATTAGTATGTTGAAATTGTAAAATGGGAACTGAGAAGAAAAGTCATGGAGTTAGTGGATTTTGGAATGGAAAAAAATGAAAACCCAAAACACTAAGAGTGCACAGAGGGAGATGCGAAGACAAGAAATGAAGATGAAATTGGCAATTGGACCACATGGCTTCTATTGTAGTCAGGTAAATACAATTGACCCACTCTAACATCTCAATGAACGTACTCCTCAACATGCAACAACAAAAAATCAAAAAAAAAAAAAAAAAAAGAAACTCACCACCCCACTCACCAACATTAAAAAATAAATAAATAAATAAATAAATAAAGCATACACTCCATGGACACTCTTCATTTTGCTCCCTCCTAGTTATATTTGGATCAATTCTAAAGAAAGACCCATTAAAGAATATTCTCAATATTTTTGTATTAAATTCTGATTTTCTTGTTTCTGTGTTTCTTTTTCTTAAGTGGCTTCCCCCTTCACTCTCCATTTCTCTCTCTCTGTGTACACTCAAAATAAATACATACATACATACATACATACATACATGTAAATATATATAAAATATTAGCATTTTAATAAAAAAGTAGTTATACTAAATAATATAGAAATAGTTACTAGTGTTATACAAAGGGAAAGGGGAGGAGAGGAAAGGAGACAGAGCTTTGTTTGAAGAAGTGGGAAGAAAAAGGAAAAATCAATTTATTTTTTTTTTTAAGAAGATGAGCGGTGGGGGGTTTAGGGTTTCATCAATCCCAAACAGCGTGAGGAAAACGATCCAAAACATAAAGGAGATCACGGGTAATCATAGTGAAGATGAGATTTATGCAATGCTTAAAGAATGTTCTATGGATCCCAATGAAACCGCTCAGAGGCTCCTCCTTCAGGGTACTCTTTCTCTTTCACTTCTCCTTTGAACTCCCTTTCTGTCTAAATTTTCCATTTTTTTGGGATTTTTTCAATGGGGCAGCTTTTTTTGGGTGTTCGCTAAAATGGGTTTGATTTTTTTTTTTTGGGTTTTTGATGTGTTGCTGTGATCTGTGGTTTTTCGAGTTTATCTTTGATGTTAATATCATTTTTGGTGATTTGGGTTTTGATGTCGGGGACTGTACTGGGTTATTTTTTAGTATTTATTTATTCTTTTGGGTGTGATGAGTTTGTAGTGTTCATAAGATTAATTAGATTTTGATTTGATTTGTATGTTCGTTTTGTTTTTTTTCTCATTTTTTTATTCCTTTATATATTTGGAAATGTCAAGCTTTGATTTTTGATTTTTTCTTTGCAAATTACGTGATTATTGGCTCTCGGATTTCTTTTCTGAGAGTTTGTTAAGGATTTAAAGTGTTTGTGTGATCGTTACAAGAAAAGGAATTTAGCTCTAGAAATGGGGTTTTTATTAAATTGATTGTTAAATGGTCATGTTTGCAGCAAATTTTATCTCTCCAAGCTCATGTTTTAGTTATTCCCGCTTTCAGTTCATATTTTAGGACATTATTAATCTGTTGGTTGTTTTATGAAGCTATCATTTTCTGTTATTAGTTCTGAAAAGATTTCCAGTTTCAATATTCTAACTTTCTTGTACTTCCTTCACATTATCTTATTCTTAGGCTTAGCTACTAAATATGGCGTTTACTGTTGTAATACTAATTCACATTCTAGCAAATTGTGAAATGGTATGCCTGCTTGATGAAGCTTTTCGTTAGCATTCAATGCCACATCTAGTGCTTTGAGGAAGTTTAATGTGATGATATGCATCTGTGAAAGGCTGTGGCTTATTAACCCTGAGGAATTTACTGTTTTAGTTATTGGTTTAACCACTATATCAAGACTTGTTAGTTAGTGTTTCCAATGTTTTTGTTATTGTTGGATGATTATTTTGTCTGTTTTTGTTCCAAACTTATTCAAATGTTGATGTTTGTGGTCGCTTCAATTTGGTATCAAATTGAGCATTGATATCGTATTATGGCCTTTTATGTGCTGTAAGCTTATCAGTTTTCTCTATTTCATATCAGTTATGGCATGATTCTGAGCAAACAACTGTCAGATATATGTGGTTTTCAGCCTAGTTAATATCTACGTGACTGCTAGATTCTGATATATTACCATTTTAATGGGTTCCAATCTTTGTGAAAGCTTGACTATCATGTGTTTAGTAGGGTTTCATTTTTTTTTTCTTTCAAATAGATGACAAATTTTAATGTTCCCTCAGATCCTTTTCGTGAGGTCAAAAGAAAACGTGACAGGAAAAAAGAGGTAAGAGATTCTACTGCAAACTTTGTAGGTGTTTACTCTTTTTTTTCCTGAATTTCTGCAAGTTTTGCATTTTTTTTTTGGCAATGTTGAACCCTCTTATTATCAAGAATTGGTTAAGAAAAGTTGCAATGGTATTATATGATGAGTAAGCAAGCTTACATTTAAGTAGGTGATGGAGGGTTAGAGGCTTAGATAACTAGCACCTACTTTTGTTTTACCCATAGCCAATTGCTTTTCCTTAAGGTTGCTCTGGCAGCTGGAGAGTTTGGGGTGAGAAGTGCTGCGGATGTATAGGGTTGGTTGGCAACAGGAGGACAAAAGGATAAGGAGGGAGTACAAAAGTTAACATGGCCTATGATGTGAAGAAAGTTTGAGGTGCCATAATTTTATTTATCTACATGCTCGTTTGTTTGTTGTGAGATGAGGGTGTTGGGAGCAGAGACTAGTTGGAAGTAGTTTGTTATATTTCATGTAGAGAGTATGATAAAGAGTTTGTTTTCCTTTTTGATTGCTTCTGATTCAGATTTATCCTTTTCGGTTAATGTGTGTTTACTTCTCATTGTTGCAGAGTTTGAACAACAAAGAGTCTGCAGAGCCTCGGTGGAGATCTGGTTCACAGGGAAGGGGAAGTAGGGGTGGCCGGGGGAACTTCTCTCCTCGTTACACAGCACCTGGTAAACAGAAATTTTGGAACAAAAATTTGTTAAGATTATTGTTCTTTAAATACTGTCAGGCCTCTGAAATAATGAGTTGATTGTGCTGCATGAACTTTTGTTTGTTTCAGCCATGTACTAATTTAGTACCAGATCAATGAACAAGCTGCCAATTTTTGTTTTGCACATGTTTTCTTATCCCCGGCCCTTGCGTTTTGTTGAGTTTTGTATCAGATGCAGTTTCTATTACTAGCTTGTGTGGTGCTGATATGGTGGTTGTTGACTTGCTGTTGTCATTATATCTTTGCAATTCTCTAAGTTTGATATATGAAATGGTCATGATAGCTGTGCTAGATTTTAATATTTTTTTTTTGCATCATTGTCAGCAATTGTGCTTACTGTAATTGCCGCTTGTTTATCTTGGCAGAGGCTGGTGGCTCCAAGAGTTCTGGTTCTGGGAGAGATAATGGAACCAATCAAGTTGGAGAGAAAGGCAGTTGTCAATCCTTGTCAACCTCTCAGGAGACAAAACTTAAAGAATCTACTCTGGTAGCCAGGTGGCTACAATTTACAGATCTGCTATCGTTTTTAATTTTCAATTTTTTATTAGTGTCTACTGATGAAAATATGGCTTAAATTCAGTCAGTTTGTTGATTACATTTTTATATTATGTTTTATAGCCCTGTACCTGTCATGGCCAATGGTCCTACTGGTGTAGTGGCTGAAATCTCCTCTTCACGTTCAAGAAATGCTGCAAAACAACCTGAAGAAAATTCATCCGTTGGCAACAATGAGCTTGGGACTGCACCATCCCCTGTTGATGCAATAAACAAACCCACCATTGCATTTGGAAGTGGGGACATAAGCGGGCAGCCTACAGCAAGCTCTAGTGACTGCTCCACATTGACTATTCCAGTGTCTTCATCAGCAATCTGCTTCTCATCTTCGGACCCTGTACTAGTTCCATCTTGTGATTCTCGGCTCCCTGGCACTTTGGGCACAATCAAACGCGAAGTGGGAAGCCACCGGGCTTTCACTGAACCAAATGTCCCTACTGACAACAATTTAGCTTCTGGTCAGGATTTTGAAAAATTTAATCAGTTTTGGAGAACTTTTATTCTGTGTACTGATCAATCTGATTAGTTTTTTTTATGACTTATAGCAGCTACTGAGATTAGTAGCTCTTTCATGCAAGGAAAGATGCCAGGCAAATCCTCAGGAGTAGTGAAAAATTCGCTGAGTGAGTCTTCCCAACCTTCATCGACATCAACCTATGGTGGTTCTTCAGGGAGTCGGCCGTCATCCAACTATAGTGCCCGCTCACAACAAATACTTGGCCCTCAGAAAGGTATTGGAATGAATATTCGATTGATCAATGCTGTTTCAAAACCTTTTATGTATTGGTCATAGTTGATGAGGCTTGATATGGGTTTCTCTTTGATTTTATGAAACTTAATCGGATAGAAACAGAGAAACATTGTGGAGTTTGTGCTATAAACCTTTCTCCCAATACATAGAGAATGAGAGAAAGAAGATACTGATGTGCTTATGTGCTTTTACTAGATTCTACATAGATGCTTAGGTTGTCTAGATCTAACCTAGGTATGAAGGTCTATCGGTTTTGTCCTTGATGTGTTCCTTTGAAGACTGCCTCTAGACTTTGGAGAGGCATTTATGTAACTTTATATATACTAGGAAGATTAACTTCAATGTTGGCACAAGTTTGCTTGACAACTGATGTTTTTCAGACTCAATATATTGCCCCTTATTATTGAAATCTATAACTATCTTTGGTTAGTAGATATTGCTAACCTTTTTCCTTTAAGCAAGATAGATTTCAGTAGTATGTTTGTTGTGAGTTTTGAATGAAAATAATCATTATAACTCAGAACGATGGGTGATTCCAATTCACCCTTTTCTTGGAAAAAAAAAAAAAAAAAACTCAGAAGGATGGGTGAAGAGTCTTAAGTAAACAAAAAGTAGCCCCCTTAAATAACTGTGTAACTGTGAGAAAGGATAAAAGGACAGTTTTTTAAGCTTAAGATGTAGGATCTTTAAAACAAGTTTGCTTGATTTTTGTTCTTTACATGTTGCTTGCTAATGGTTGGATCACTTTCAAAGAAAATATTTGCTATTGGAACAGTTTTTGGCTGATACTGACAAATGCTTGGACCACTTAATACAATGTTCTTACCTAAAGATAGTTGAAAGTCTTGCTAAAGGTATGCAAATAAGTATTAATTCCCTCTATGTCATCAACAGTTGGTTCTAATAAGGAGTGGAAACCTAAGCCAATCAGCTCTAATGCTGGGCAAGGTTCTGGAACAGCTGGTGCATCTGAAGTTCCTACTATTTCACTTGAAGCCAATGCTCAGTCTCAGCCTGTTTCAAGTATTCTTGATTCAGAAGAAGCAACTTCAAAATTGCAGAAGAAGCTGGAAGAGTTACATCTCCCACAACGGCAACATGTTATAATTCCAAACCATATCCATGTCCCTGAATCTGAAAGATCCAAGCTGAGTTTTGGAAGTTTTGATGCTTGTTTTGGAGTAACTTCGACCTATGTTGGTGTTCAGGAGAGCGATAAGAGTTCTACACCTTTGTCTGAAACTTCACAGGACGTTGATGAAACTGCAGAGGAACAGGCTTCAAGGTTTGTTATAATAAGATCACAATGGAGTAGTTTTTGACTTCTCTTCTAAGCAATGTTGACCTTTTTTTTTTCTACAATAAGCAATGCTAATTTTTCTAGGGATCATAATCTTGCTATTATTTGGTGTGCTTTGTATGCTTGGCTCTTGTTTTTATTTACTTGTTGTGTTGCTGATTCCCAGCAATCAAAATTCATTGGCAACTGCTGAAGAAGGAGATTACACTGATCATCCACCATCACCTGCACATGCACCTGAAAATATGTCTGGTGAGGGTGATGTCTCTAGTTCCGTTCCAGAGTATAATGAAAACAAGCAGGAGAATGCATTGTTCTCTGGAGGTCACCAATACTCTGTGGTCCATACATCTCCTAACTACAGTTTTGGTATTGTGCCTCCAATATTATCACCGTTTGAAAACTCTGAATCTCAAGCACGTGAAGTTTCTCGCCTTCCAAGCTTTGTTGTAAGCATCCAACACCTTCTTTTCTTTAATATATGCTTCTCTATTGATATGTCTATATCCTATTCAAACTTAATTTCTTTTAGCATAGTTTATATGTAAAAATTAGTGGAAAAATTTATATGTTAAATAGTTTATGTTATATTCTCAGTTTGAGTTTGGCTTTTGGTCATTGGGCTGATTACTATATTCTAAAGTAGTGTTTCAATAAAGTCAATTGCAATTGTGCCAGGTGTTGGCTCTAAAACTACTTTTGTTATTAAATGCTTTAATGTTTAGGTTCAACAACCATTTGATCCAGCAACTTATTATGCCCAATTCTACCGTTCAAGTGTTGATAATGATGGTCGTGTTTCTCCCTTTCCTTCTCCTGGAGTTGCCACAAAATACAATGGAAATGTTGCGGTACTGCCTCCACAGACTTCTCAGTCTCCTCAAGAGGTTTGCAGAGATTAAGCACCTCACATAATATTTTAGATTGAAAAACTGACTATTTTATTAAAATATCTAGTTGTTGGATAAGTTATTGAATTTGTTATTATTTGAATGAGCGTATTGCTTCCTTTTCTGATCTACTAATTTATTTGAGCTATGCAAATCATATTATATAATATACCAAAGTTGCTATTGTTGGCACTGTTCGCGTAACAGTGTCAACAAAGCTTATTTTACTTTGCTTTAGGCCTTTGGCTGCTTCAAATTGGGCATCTAGGTCTGTTGCCATAAACCTTCTAGGATACTTCTTGAAGCCAATGTTTTTAATGGATATGATTAGAGTTAGACTTTTTAAAGGGATAATTCAGGGGAAATCACTTCGTAAAAGGATGAAACAACTGAACAAACCCCTGATTTTGTGTTGGGAAAAGTAGGATTGAGTGACAATCTCAACTAGAAAGGAATATAATGAGCAGAAATTGACCTTTTCCTTATTGTTGATTTTTATACTGAGTTGTATGGCTTATTTCCATGTACTTGATTATATTATATATTGTATGAAAAGAAATCAAATATATATAAACTTATTTTTCATAAATCAAAATTAAAAATGCATCCAGACACAGAAATTAAATACAAAACTATTTATTCCAGTACACATTCATCTGTGCTAATTTCCATTAATCACTCACATTTAACCACATAAGCTAGGAGATTACCTGCAGAATCTTGTGGGGGGAATAAAAGTTGAAATTGGTAACCTTGAACAAGAACAAACCCTTTTTTTACAATGATTCTCTCAGATTCTCAACTGGTAGAGAATACACATTTAATTATCTACCCCTTATTTTATTTATATTTCATTTTTAAAATTGATAAAAATCTAAATTATTTTCCATCAGATTGTCAGAGCAAAGTGTGGGGTAATACTGCTAGTGTTACTTTAATGTTGGAGAACATATTATATGGTCTAATTAAATAGTGCTTGAATTTTTAACCATTTTGCTGGCTGGACAAGGATTAAACCTGTCTGCTCACCGTAGTGATACCTTAGATTGGCTGTTTTTCTTTCTCACGTTAAGCTTTTGATTTAAAACAGGTTCATTTCATTCAGACAAATTTTTCTTGAATTTTGTTCTGTTGCTTGAACTTTTAGTTGCTGCAAGTATTGGTAGGGTGAAGTAGGTACTCAACTTTTGAACATTCTAGAGTGATGAATCTGTGCTCTCCTACTTGGCTACTAGATTTATAAGCATCACATGTATGGATGTTCGTTATTGATGAGGTAGGTGGTTGTGTATAGCAACAATAGCCTGCTAATTCTTTGGAGCTTCCTTGGCAGAGCTGAAGTGGGACTTAGTGAAACCCATTTTGGTGTCCAGAAATGATTGTCGGCTGGGGCAGTTGACTACTTGTATACTTCATCTTGCTTTGAAGCATTACATGCATTACATGCTAACACTGATTTATCATCTGCTTTTTCCACTGGACACATCCAAACTCAACACATGCATATCGCATATATATTAAATTAAGTACTGTTGGAATTTGGAGCTTATCTGCATCTGTTGGCAGGGTGGAAACTCTTTGGTACTGACTACGGCAAGTCCAACTCCTCTAGTGACTCAAGCTGCTGGGCTGATGCAAAGTTCTATCTCTGTAACTCAGCAACCAGTCCCTGTCTACCGCTCACCAGCTGGGGTGCATTTACCACATTATCCTCCAAACTACATTCAGTATGCCCCCTTTTACTCCCCTTTCTATGTTCCTTCTCCTGCCATCCACCAATTTATAAACAATGGCGCATTTCCTCAACAACCTCAAGCTGGTGCTGTTTATCCTTCTGCGCCAGCGGTGCCTACTACAGGAGTCAAATTTTCGCTTCCTCAATTTAAACCTGGAAGTAATACAGCAAATTCTACTCATATTGGAATGCCAAGTGCTTATGGGCCATATGGCTCTTCCCCAGCAGGTTATAATCCCAGTTCTACTGCAACAGCTGGGAACTCAACAACAAATGAGGATCTTGGTGCATCTCAGTTCAAGGAAAGCAATGTCTACATCACCGGGCAGCAGGTTGGCAACGTATCCCCATTTCTGTCTTTTACTATGATTGATTCATCATTTTATTTCTTAAAAAAGTATTTATAACATAAGATGAGAATGTAAGAAACAATAATTTCGATAGTGGCTTGTAGGTTCATGTCCCAATTTCATCCAGTGTTTGGGGTTTCTTTTTCTTTTTTTATATATAGAATCTAGTTTTCTTTTCATAGTAATGGTTATATGTATCTTAAAAATCCTTTATATTATGCAAGTATTTACTGTCAAACTAGCCATAGATTGTGTGATGGCCTTTGTGGTAGTGTTGGGATTTCGCGGGGGTGGGGTTGGGTTGGCGCAGTAGATTTTTGCAGCAGGGAAATTTGGGTGCCTGGGTGGTGTTTGAATCATGTATATGACATTGGATGATTTTTCTACTCTTTTTTCCATCTCCTTACATTTCAGTTTCCAGAAGCCTGCGAATGTCAATGGACTTCTTGTTTTTCTGTTTGTTCCAGTATAGGGGTCTCTATGGCGAAGTTGATGCTGAATTTCTGCTTCATAATCGGAGGGGGGGGGGGGGGGGGGGTGCAGTAGTTTTTTGCAACAGGGAAATTTGGGTGCCTGGGTGGTGTTTGAGTCATGTATATGACATTGGATGATTTTTCTACTCTTTTTCCATCTGCTTACATTTCAGTTTTCAGAAGCCTGCAAATGTCAATGGACTTCTTGTTTTTCAATTTGTTCCAGTATAGGGGTCTCTGTGGCAAAGTTGATACTTAATTTCTGCTTCATTATCAGCATAAATCTATATTCTTGATGGATCCAAGACGATGCTGCACTGATGCACAAAATTTGTGTTAACTTAATGCCTAATGATGATGATCATGTTCCCATCAGTTGATTTGATTGTTTGTTATTGTTCTACATAGTACAGTTACCTGCTCCTTTCTATTCTAAGCATTCAGATATGTTGTTTGTTGCTTGCTAACAGTTTTTTTTTTTTTATAATTGGGGGAGGGGGGATTCGAACCCTACTCTTTAGGCAGGGGGATTATGCACCAACCAATGAGACAAATGCTTGGGTGCAAAAGGGAAAACATATGACAAAAATGGAATATCAATAAAATTTTATATTGATATAGATGCTTAATTTTATCCCTTTTAAAGCTGAAGAAGCTTGCTGTCTGTTGTGATGTGAATGAACATAGGTTTGGGAAATAATGTCATTTGGCATTTACCATTCTTGACTAATTTATTAGTTTCTTTTTAATTTTTAAAAATTTTTTTTTTCCTTCTGGGATGATTGTTTCACGTTTTTGCTTTCCTGCAGAGTGAAGGTTCAGCTGTATGGATTGCTCCTCCTGGTCGAGACATGTCCAGCCTGCCAGCAAGTTCATTCTATAGCCTTCCCCCACAGGGTCAGAATGTAACTTTTGCTCCAACACAGGTTGCTCCTGGCTCCTTTGCTGGTATCTATCATCCACAAGCAGTAACGGCAGCAGCTGTTCATCCTCTTCTACAACAGGCTCAGACTATGGCTGGAGCTGTTGATATGGTGGGACCTGCTGCCGGTGTCTATCAGCAGCCTCAACATGCGCAGATGAACTGGCCTAGTAACTATTAAAACAGTGATAAATATGTTCGTTTTTGTAAACCAACCAAACAAGACATGCAATGTCCAATCTGGGGTATTTTTGGGAACTCCAACAGGTTTGAATGGAGGGGAGCACCAAGAAGATACAACATTGGCCAGAGTTGAGAGTGTAAATCTGTTTGAGGAGGCTGGGAAAAAATTGCCAAAAGTATCTTCTGTTTGCTTGGGTTGAGGGCATAAAGGATGCAGTTCGCCTGTAACTGATATTTGACCATTTAAAGTTAGTGAAGGTAGGCATGTGCAGGTCTTTCTCTTGCTATATGATGTTACCAATTTTCCTTTTCATAGTTTTAAGCTTATGCCCCTCATTTTTTCTTTTGAAGTTTTTGAACTCTTAGATCTACTATCTGAGTGCTGAGAATCTTTTCCATTCTTTTTCTATTTATTTGAGGTTTTTTTAGGAGTATTGGAAGGTAAGATTTGGGTTGGTGGAAAATTCTTTCCAATTCCTTTCTTCTTATCTTTCCTCTGTCTTACCTGTAAAGTGAATTTTGATAGCAAGAAAAGGATGTACTGAACTGTTGTAATTGGTATAAGCGATTAAGCAAAGGCGAACAGTTTCAATTGTTTCTGTTTCTCACTTGAGACTTGACTAATTTGATGCAAATGCTTTTCATGACTAGTGGGGTCGGGGTTATCTCTTCCCTTGGCTTGTACAATTCCAAACATATTTGTTGTCAAAAGGTGGACGTTTCTGTAATTTCGTTAAATGTTACCCTTGGAGAGGGAGGGAATGTTCTTTAATCTCTGTCTTGCTTCACTTGTACACAATGCTAAGTGCTAACTACAACCTGGTGGCCACTGATGATAATGATTATTTTATTTATATCCTGCTGTTTTTGTTATACCCCATTCCTTTTCTCGTGTCTTATTTGAATTGATAATATTTAAAACATTCATCATACTCAATAAGCATTGGATAATAGACTAAACCTTGTCAGGACATCTTCCTGCCAATTATGAGCAGCACAATTTTCTTCTCACCTACATGTATAAGGTGTAGAGCCTGTAAATGAGAACATGAACCAAGTCGAACCTGGTCTTTACAAACGAATATATCCTGACAAGGGGCTCTTCATTTTTATCATTATTGATTTGAGGAAATGAATTTATAGACGAATGAAACCATATCCAATTATCCATAGCTTACAAGTTACAGTTTTCTTCTGTTGTCGGGTGATGCTACAAAGCAGATTTGCTCTTCTCCTAAGCTGGCAGCATATCTCAAGCATCTTGAAATAAGTCAACGCAAGCTAAACAACAAAAGAATGGCCGGTCACGGACTCTCCATAGTGATTCTTCATAGATGTTATCATTCCACTGTTAAAACCCCCCTTTGAACTTGTAGTCGGCAAAAGTTAATATAGACCTGTAAAGAAATGGAATTTGTATTCTTCTTGTTCTTATCGTTGCTTCAAAGATTAAAGGCTGTGTCTAAGTGGTTGTGTTACAAGCTGCGCTTCAGCAAAAACTTGCAATTTGTCACTGGAATCGCTGGTATGCTTAAAAAGTTCCTGAATGTCCATAAACTTGCCCCTTTCTCTAGCCGTGCTCGGCCTAAACCCGTGGCGCAACCTCGGGAAGAGCCAGAGGAGGGTCGCGAGACCTCCTCGGTTCTGAAGATTGTCCAAGCTGGTGGAATCGTCGAGCGCTACTACATGGCAATGCCTGCAGTTAATATCATGAACAAGTACCCTTCTTCCATATTAGCTAGGCCAGAAGTTTTCAGGAGGCCATGGGATTCATTGGTCCGGTCGGATGAGATCCTCACTCCAGGTGAAAAGTTCTATGTGGTTCCCCGTCGTACTGTAAGAAAGCTTCGGCGAAGGATCAAAAAACCCAATGCAGAAGTTTCTGTCAGCTCTTTTGTGTCACAGTCTTCCTTTGATGTCTCTAAGGGTGGTTTCACAAGCAAGTCCTTTCTCCAACGAAATGAAGTTAGTGATTCACGTATGGTAAGTGGTTCCTTCAGTACTAGCAGAAAGAAAAATGGGACAAAGAAGCATGTACGTTTTGTAGGCATTGATACCAAGCAGACGGGTGGTTTGCCTGCCGCTAAAAAGAGCAAGGATGAAGGCATTGCCAAGAGTTCCAAGAAGCAATCCAATGTGGAGTCGCAAGGAGGGAAGCTGAAGGCAAAACATGGTGTCCTATGGCAGCCAAGTCTTACAGCAATTAGTGAACGCCATGGGCCTGGTGAATGATATGATTATTCTGCTACTAACAATAATATTTTATGAGCTATATATATATATATATATATTATCCCACACCAAAAAAATCCGTCTGTTGTTTTGTTTCAAGGGTATTTGGAGACTTTGAAGAATATTGTTTTGTGGTGATTAATTTGATGATTAACCTAACCAAGGCCACCTTGTTTCTATGTCTTTGGCAGCATATACTACTTTTTTTCTTGATCTACTCGAAGCAGCACATAACTCCTTGCTTGTTATTGCTTCATTTGATTTATATCTTATATCTTAATACTAGTCCTTTATTTTTCTCCCAAAAATAGATATATTTTTAGGTTAAATACAAAAGGTATTCTAAACTAGGGAAAAATGGGGATTAGATTTTAAATCATTTATAAGTCTATTTTCACTTCAAGGTGGGGTAATTGTTACGGATCCGTATTTTTAGATATATTTATTAGGTAGAGAAATGATTTTATTGCACTAACTCACTTTGAGCTTGATATTTAATGATCCGATGAAGAAGAGTTAAGTAAACTTTTATATCAATTGCAAAAAAGACTGTATATTAGATAAATGAAACCCTTGACTTATGGTAAGCTCAATTTGACATAATTATTAAGCTAAAAACTAATTATTATTTTATTTAGCTAGCAATAGACAGAACAGAAAAGAAACCAAAAAGTTGACAAAAAAGGAATGTAATCACCCTTTTTTTTAAAAAATCAAATTAATTTTATTTTTGGTTCAATCAAGCATTAGGTAAAAAAATACAGTAGTTTCCATCAGTTGTTTCAATGTTAGAAAAAAAAAAAAAGGAAAAAGACAAGATATTTTCGTATTCCCCTTTTTCTTTCCTTTAAAGGAAATAAAATAAAATAAAAAACAACTTAAAAATCTCGTCTCCTAACTTTCAAACCCTTTCTCCCAAGTTAAGTAATGAAGTAATTATGATAAAGAAAAATAATCATACTTTAGCAGTAATAATTAAGACTTGAGTATATATGTTTTATCTTTTGATATTTTGTATTTGGAGTTTTGCTTTTGTCTTCTTAGGACAAAGAGACACAAAAACGCAATCCAAAGATAAAAAGGGCAGGAAACCGAGACACCAAACCCTCCCTATACAGAACATCAGCTGCAGCTTCACAGCTTTGAGAAAGAACCCAAAAAGGAAGAAGGAAAAAAAAAATGGGTCATGACCAAGAGGAGGAGGAGACACCACCAGCAACCCCAACGACCACCGCCAGCACCGACAGCAAAGACCAAGAAGAAGAAACTTGGAACCACCAGAAACAAACCCTCATACTAGAGCTTTCGGAGAAGCTCATAAATGGAGATCTTCAGGCCAAGATTGAAGCTGCTAGAGATATAAGAAGAGTTGTCAGAAAATCAACTGTTAAGACGCGTTCAAAGTTTGCTGCTGCTGGTGTTATTCAGCCTCTTGTTTTCATGCTTTTGTCTCCTAATCTTGATGCACGTGAAGCTTCTCTTCTTGCTCTCCTCAACCTTGCTGTTAGAAATGAAAGGTCTCTACTTTTCATCTGCTTTTGTGTTTTTTGAACATAGATCCATGTTGGGTTTATTTTAAAGTTTCAGTTCTTTTATGGGTTTTTGTTTCTTTTTAGAATCTCTTGGTAGAGTTGTCTTTGTTTGGTTGCTGGAAAAATAGGGGAGAAAGGGGCTAGAGGGAAAACATGATAAAAGTTAATCAGATGGGGTGGGCTTGGATTGTTTAGTTCTTTGAGTAAATTATCAACTCAATGAACTCAATTAGTTTCTATCAAGGTGGGAAATTTTTCATTTCCTTTTATTTGGGCGTAAACGTTGAGAATATTGGACTATGGGGTGCTGTTTTGATGATTGTTTTTGGTTTTATGGAACTTGGTTTTATTTATTTATTTATTTATTGGATTCTATTGCATCTCTATTTGGTCTTTGTCCAAACAAAGTAGTTAATTAAGTGATTGATTTAGATGTAGCTTAGCTCTTTGTATTTCTGATTGTTTTGATTCTAATGTCAAAATGAATATTTTGGGTGAGAAGCTCTCGTAATGGTGGTTTCTTGATGCAATTTGAATCTCTTTGTCTTCAGATGTGTAAATTTAGCATAAATGCATACCCCATCTGATGTCTCTGAATGCTGTATTCTTCGTAGTTAATAGTCTGCAAAAACTCAAATATATGTTGGACAGTCATTCTAGCTTCAACAACATGATTCTATTTGCTTTCCCCATGTTAATTAGACTGTCTGGTCCAAGAAAGTTTATTTCAATTATGTGATGGATGGTTCACAATGATGAGAAATGTCATTTATAATTATGCGACTTTTTTTGCTTGAATCATTTTCTTTCATGTTGTTATGCAATTCTGTACTTGTTTTCTTCTTCATTGGTTAATTAAAATATTAATGTACAATTGTGAATATGTAGTTAATATTTATCCATTTGTTATCTTTATTTTGTGTTATCAGAAACAAGGTCAATATAGTGACAGCAGGGGCTGTCCCTCCTCTTGTAGAGCTTCTCAAATTTCAAAACAGTGGTTTGCGAGAATTGGCCACAGCAGCAATATTAACGCTCTCAGCTGCTGCACCTAACAAGCCCACAATTGCAGCCTCTGGGGCTGCACCCCTTCTGGTTCAAATCCTTAGGTCTGGAAGTGTTCAAGGAAAAGTTGATGCTGTTACTGCTTTACACAACCTATCGACCTGCAAAGAGAATTCAATTCCTATTCTTGATGCTAAAGCAGTTTCCCCACTTATCAACCTACTCAAAGAATGCAAGAAATATTCCAAGTTTGCTGAAAAAGCAACAGCCCTTCTTGAAATCCTTTCTAAATCTGAAGAAGGGCGAGTTGCAATCACTGATTCAGATGGTGGGATTTTAACCTTGGTAGAGACTGTTGAAGATGGCTCTCTTTTCAGCACACAGCATGCTGTTGGAGCTTTGCTTTCTTTGTGCCAGAGCTGCCGAGAAAAATATAGGGAACTCATTCTTAAAGAAGGTGCAATCCCAGGGCTTCTGCGACTGACTGTAGAGGGCACGAGCATAGCTCAAGAAAGAGCTCGTACTCTCTTGGATTTGCTCAGAGATACTCCTCAGGAAAAGAAATTGGCTTCCTCGGTTCTGGAGAAAATCGTGTATGATATTGCTACCCGTGTAGATGGAGCAGATAAAGCTGCTGAAACTGCCAAGAGGTTACTGGAAGATATGGTTCAAAGAAGTATGGAACTCAGCATGAATCGTATCCAACATAGGGCTGCATCTTGCACACCTGCCAAAGTTCCATCTGCATGATGCGTGCTTTCTGCGCAGGAAGCAAGCACACCAGTTCAAATTTGTGTCCATTCTAGATTACCATCGAAGAGAGTGGGAATCAATAGAGTAAAATATCTGGATTAGGTTTCGCTAGGAGTTTTTACCTTTGGGAGGTGCTATTTACTACCTCATGGGTGTGTGTTGTACATCTTGACCCTGATCCTCGTGTATATATAAAAAACCTCTCTGTTATTATACATGTACATTTCCACTGATGAAATCATAGGAGAGGCAGCACTGAATTAAGTTTGTGACCGAATACTTTCTCTGACCAAAGTTGTCTACAGCTCCCATTTTCATGATGTACAACTCTTCAGTCTCCCTGACTATAAACTTATTCACTCTTTTTTATTTTCCTGTAGACCACTTCATTGGCTGATAGTACTACAGGAGGTAAGTTCATCTGTTTTTTCCCCTGTTTGTAATATACAAAATTCGGGTAGATGGGGCTTTAGATTAGGCAAGGATGTAACGTATCCAGCATGAGTGTTGCGTCAAAAGACTATCACCAACAAAAACTTAATGTTGGAACCTTATTGTCAAGGTTTAACAACTTTTAACCATTGAGAAAATCCCTCCATGACATCCTTTTTGTTCAATGGAAAGGTTACATTGTTAGGTTAATGGAATTTGAATCTAACATGAGTATGCTTCTATTGCCAAAAGGGTTTGAAATGCAACAGTCACAGTGCTCAACTTGTGTTGGCAACATCAAATTAGGTGCATTGGTTGATCATGTGTTGAGACAGAGGATATTGGGACTTTTGCAACCAAAATGTTGCGAGTGATGGTCCTGTCAGGGACAGACGGGGGGACATGATTATGTGCTCCTCCACCCACATGTGGATCACATATACCACAAGTCTGGGGTCCTCCCTCCCCTCTTCATAATATCAACACTTGTAATTGGAAAAAGTCCGGGGTGAAAAGAACACACTCTTCCACGGTTCATATAAAAAGCAAAGCATTGGTACAGAAACTTACTCTGCCCCAGTTGGATAATGGTTTTGACGTAAAGAAAACCCTCCAACAATGGAATTTTGACAGGCTGCAAGAGGAAAGCAGCTTCCACGTCTTATCCCACAATGGCAGAGAGTTACTGGGAAAAGAAATCCATACTGAAAAAACAAAAAAAGAAAAGAAAAAGGTGTTGATTTTGATGTTGATGGTGTTTGATTGTATCAAGTAACTAATGTTAATTGACAAATGACAAAAGATAAAGCAGAGGTTTGGAAAGTTTAAAGAGCTCCTTATCGAAATATTTAAAGTTGGGGTTCCTTTATGGGCTGATGAAATAGTTAAACCGACAATTCAACAGGAGTTATGTTTGGTACAAGGGAAAATATTGTAAAATTTTCTTCCTACGATCTTATAATTATTCAATCCTAACAAAAAATTATATAGAAATTCACCACTTATAAATCTCATAAATAACTAATTATAGTACAATAATTATAAAAAAAATATGCCGTGGATAAAAGATTTCAGAATTAAGTTACATAATATTTTTGAGTATCCAATTAACTTATAAAGTAATATATTGATTTGAAAAATTAAAAAAAATAAATTCTTTTATCAAATTGCTTAGTACTACTATTAATTTAGATTTTTTTAATTATTAAAATGCTTAATTTATAATTTAATCTCAATGACAAAAAAAATTGTTGATATTTCTAAATTTTAGATTCAAAGTCTCAAGATGAGTTTTGTCCATCCTACTGTTGGTTTGTTTAGTTTCTTTTTAAATGTAATAATTATTTTGTGTATGTTAATGCTTTATTATAAACATAACACCTTAAAAAAGTCCTTAAATTATTAAAATAAATTTTATAAATTTTTATTTTTTATCACTTTTAATCAAATTTTTATATTTTTATTTTAAATAGAATAGGTCTTTATAATTAATGATTAATTAATTATTCTAAATCAATCAAATAAATTTTTACAATTAATTCTTAACTAATTATTCTAAGTTAACGTGAAATGTTGACGGATTATAATGATATGCTTACATGATATTTTTACTTTTAATTTCAACGTCACATAATATAAAAATAACAAATAGTATTTTAATTAATAATAATTAATTAATTATTAATCATATAAATTTATTTTATCCAAAATAAATCTTTTTAACTTTAATTTTTCAATCTTGAGTTAACAATTTTAAGGTGTAACCTTGATTTTAAAAACTACACTTCAATTTTATCTTATTAAAATCATGAGTCAAGTTAAGCAATGTTTTAAAAAAACAAATTATTAATAATATTATGTTAAAATATTTTTATTTTATTTTTGAAAAAAAATCATGATAATCAATTTTACTTCTTAATGAGGGCCTTTAAGTTCAAGTTTTAAGAGTAAATGTTGACCCAAAATTAGTACGTGTTTTACTCTGTCGGTGTGCTTGTCTCCAGGAGTAAACGCAAGAGCAGTCCTTTCACAATAAAACAAATAAACAAACAACATCCCGCGCACCCACTGATCTTACCCGTCCAAGTCAGCCAAACTTCCACGTGTAATAATCAGAAGGAATGTGCGCATTGCGCATTTGGGTCACAATGTCACATTTCCTTGTAGTTTAATGAATCAAACAATAGAAAATTAAAAAAAAAATGAAAAGAGAAAGGAAATAAAGCCTCAGAAATTGAGAGAAAATCTTAGTAAGGCCAGCTCACACTCTCTCTGGCATTCACTCTAGATATAGAGAGAGAGAGAGAGGAACATTGGGTTTTCAATTTCTTCGCTGTTTTTCTCTTTGCTTTAGCTTCATCTTCAAAAAGGTAAGTCAAAGTCTTCAATTACTTGCCACATTTTTAGCTTCAAGATCTGTGAACCCAGATCTGTAAAGCCTTAATCTTTTTACTGAATTCTTGCATTTTAGTAATCTGGTAACTTTTGTTTTGGTCTTAACAAGTAGATTTAGTTCCTAAAAATATGTTGGGTCGTTCTGGGTTGTCTAGAACTGGAAGCTTTAGGCCAGAGAATCTAGGACAAAATGCTTTACATATGATTGGCAATCTTTGTTTCACTCTATTTGTAGTAGGTGTCCTAGTTTTCACTATTATAGCTGCTACTTATCAGCCAGAGGACCCTCTTTTCCACCCTTCCACAAAGATCACAACTTTCCTCACTTCCACATCTAATGCCACATTTCAATCTGATAACACGGTTGTTAGAACCGGAGAGGACTTTATGGCCGCCAACCAGACTGCATTTGCCACTTTTATCAATGTGACAGATGTAGTAGAAATCAAAGAGGCGACTACAGATGGAACTAGTTCATCTGGATGTGAAGGTGATTCGAAAGGACCACTCAATTGTAAGGACCCGGAAGTATTCCATTTGATGATGAAAGTGGCAATCGAGCAATTTAAGGATATACATTTTTATCGGTTTGGGAAGCCGGCTCCTGGCCCCGAGGAGAATACTTGCGATATGGCATGGCGCTTTAGGCCTAAGGAAGGGAAGACAGCTGCTTTTTATAAGGATTATAGGCGGTTTGTGATTAATAGATCGGAGAATTGTACGCTTAGTGTGGTGAGCATTGGAGATTATCATTCAGGTGTGAATGCAAGGAAGAAGAAAAATAAGAATCAAAAGCCTGGATTTGAGAAGACGTCTGGTAGGCAGGAGCAAGGTGCGGTGTCTTTGCCTGTTGTTGGGGAAACAGTGAATGATTCACTCCCGGTGGTTGAGTCTGAGAATGCATTTAGACATGGGAAGTACTTGATTTATGTGGGTGGTGGAGATAGGTGCAAGAGCATGAACCATTATTTGTGGAGTTTCTTATGTGCATTGGGTGAGGCGCAGTATTTGAATCGAACTCTGGTTATGGATTTGACCCTTTGTTTGTCTTCAATTTACACCTCATCAAATCAGGATGAGGAAGGGAAAGACTTTAGGTTTTACTTTGATTTTGAGCATCTGAAGGAGGCAGCATCCGTGTTGGATCAGGAGCAGTTTTGGCAAGATTGGAATAAATGGCAAAAGAAAGATGGGTTGAGTCTTCATCTTGTTGAAGATTTTAGGGTGACGCCAATGAAGCTGTCCGAGGTGAAGGATTCTTTGATTATGAGAAAGTTTGGATCTGTGGAGCCAGATAATTACTGGTACAGGGTTTGTGAAGGAGAGACAGAATCTATTGTTCAAAGGCCATGGCATCTGGTATGGAAATCAAGAAGGTTGATGGATATAGTGTCGGCAATTGCATCAAGGTTGAACTGGGATTATGATTCTGTTCACATTGTAAGAGGGGAGAAGGTGAGGAACAGGGATCTGTGGCCTAATCTTGCGCAAGATACCTCACCTGATGCACTTATCTCAACCTTGCAGAATAAGATTGAAGATGGGAGGAACGTGTATATTGCAACAAATGAACCTGATACATCCTTCTTTGAACCTTTGAAAGACAAATATTCCACTCATTTTCTTAATGACTATAAGGATCTTTGGGATGAGAACAGTGAGTGGTATTCAGAGACAACGAAGCTGAACAATGGAGTTCCAGTTGAATTTGATGGGTACATGAGGGTCTCTGTCGATACAGAAGTTTTCTTGAGAGGGAAGAAGCAGATTGAGACTTTCAATGATCTAACTAACGATTGCAAAGATGGTGTTAACACCTGCAATAGAGCAGCCAGTTAATCCCCTATACAGGAGGTCAGAGACTTCGCTGCGACATTTGGGTATTTTTAGCTATTGTCTTTGTTACCTTTAATAAACTGTATGCCTTATTTAGTAGTTTTGTCATTGAGTGGCATTTCGTGAATTTTGTACTTGTAGAATATTGATTATCAATGTTTCATGACTTGGCATCATATGAGGTTCTAGACTAGTTCAACTTTCTTTTTCAACCGTGTTCATCTACCCTGTGCCATAATATAGTCTTGTGATGGAATTTGCTTTTTGGGCAATTGCCTTTTTAAATTGGTCTTTACTTTTTCAGGAACCTTAAACCTTGCTCTGTAGATATTATGCTTTTGTCCATTTAGCCTAGAGTAATCTAAAAGACGTAAAATCTAAAAGAAGAGCTCTGTAATAAAGATTGAAAGGAAGAACTTTGCTAATTTCTATGGAAAGAATGCTGAAATATGCCATTTCCTGAATCATAAGGTTGTCATCATCATATCTGCACAAAGTAAACTGCTAGTCAATGTAGTAGACGTAATGGCGTTGGAGTGACTAGGAGCTGCAGATCTCGGAGCTCAGCTCTTATGTTTTATTATAATCTTTAACCCAGCATGTAATGATACCACAGCTTCATGTTCAAAATTTTACGAGGGCGTATACATGTGCAACTTTAAGGACAAACTTGCCTTTAACAACCCTTTGAGATAAATTTTTAACTCTAAATAAAATTCGATCATCCTGTTTTCTTTTCTTGCGCCGAGTGGCACTGCCAATGCTTGAAGCATAGCCTCAATGTTCAATGACAAAAGTAGAGAACTTGGTACTTGTTACAAGCTAGGGTGATGGCACTTAATAAAGTGTTCATCTCAAGCAAGATGAAGACGCTGCCTTGCAGACAGACACCCCCAAGATTTTGATTGGATGATCATGCTCTATGCTGCCCCCCCTCCCCTACCAAAACGGTTGATTTTGTGGAAAACTCTATACTCATTTTGAGCTTTATAAATTTTTTAAACCAACTTTTATCTTCAGCAAATGATATAGGGGTAGAGTCAAGGTGAAAATTGGAACCATTGAACATTGCTGTGAAGATAGATGTTCTCAGAATCAAAATTGGCTTGCCAATCAATATGAACCAAACAATTCAAAAAGCAAAACAATGTAGTAGACCTAGCCTGGCTTGACTCGCATCGTACTAACAGCTAGAAGGCAGACCTGGAAAACAACTTGATACTAAACCACCTCTTCCCCCTGTACCCTCTTTGTTACCCAGATCCTTCTCTTCTGAATGTATGACCCAGAGGAAGAAGCCCCAGCATATAGAACAGCAAAATCTCTTAATTATTTCCTATTAGCCTTAGCCCTTTTAACTGGAACCAGAGTCAGTTTCTTGCCAGATTTGCCAGTTCCAGCTTCTGCAGTTCGTAACATTGAAATTGCAACTTGATGCTGATTTTTGTCTGCTTTCTCATCTGTAAATGGTTTCAATTCAAATGCTCCACGGGTGAAACCTCTAGCGACCTGTGGTATTAAAATTCTGGTGATCAGTGAAAACATACCTGTGGTATTAAAATTCTGGTGATCAGTGAAAACATACCAGTGTAGAATATATACTATCATCCTGACAATTCTATTTTCAGGCAATGTCGACATACAAAAATAACACCGTTTTCAGCCAATTTTTGCAGAAGCACAAATGATATTAGTGGTCAAGGATGTCAAGGTTGAAGATGGATAAATTGTTCAAATGAAGCATGATCCAGAACTGGACACATTACAGCCTAAATAGATTTCAAGAATGTTCAAGGAAATCAAGGGATGATGAGAAGATGAACACACAGGTTTATAGGCGAATAATGCCAAGCACCCAGCAAACAGCAATTGAATATTGAATGCTAAGTCAAAGGGCAATAAGATGGAATTGTGGTATTTATATTATACTAAATTGTTTTAACACTGCAGAAATGAAACAAGAATATAACTCAATGAACATGGTGTACCTTCAAAAGAATCCAAACTTTCAGAGAACTGCTCAAGATTGCAAGTCTTGTCCTTTTTCCGGAAGTTAAGTAATTGCACATGTGTTGGTCAACCCTCAGTACAAATCTTGGCCAAGATTTTGGATTTTCAGGGTCAGCCTTCTGTTTCATCACAGCCTGATGCCAAAAAAGAAAAAGGGTATCAACAGATCATCTTCTTTTTATAATCATTAATTAGAACAAAACTTCATCCAACCCTTATCCTGCCAGTTGACAAAGTCAGTAATGTTTTGAAAATATATATAACTTACAAGTGATCGACAAATTTCTTGTTCAATTTTTGAGAAGGAGGTCTCTAAAGCTTCAACCCTCCCAGTACCATGACAACAAGTGCATGGTTCGCTAATCATAAATGTCACACTAGGCCGAACCTATTCAAGATTACCACCACTTATAAGTTAAAAGAAGTAATTCACTCAAAAAATTGAAAAGCAAATATTGTAATCTGAAAAAATGGTTTTATCATAAGTTCGAACTTAGATATAAATTGGGAACAAGATTAGATCTGCATCATCTGTTGGTACCCTGTGAAAGTTCTCCAAAACTTAAACAAAGAAAATATTCAGAAACCAGCATACCCTCTTTCTTGTTATTTCCATGAGTCCATGTTTCGATAATTCAGAGACTTTCACCATTGATCGGTCTCTCTCAACTGCTTTCTTAACTTCTTCATATACTAGTCTCTTATTTGCTGAAAGTTAGAGAGCCAAGTAAACATCAGTGAGATATTTCCTTACTCCTTAGAAGTTAGAACACAACTTGTTTTACTAGTTCAAGCATGTAGCATTTACAAGGTGCACTTGAGTAGTTCTACTAGAGATATTAGGAAAACGAAGAGGGTGAGAGACAGTATGTTATCTAGCATCTTCAAGGTGCACTGGAGCAGTTCCCCTAATGAGATGGATAGAAAATATTCATACGAACTGAAATATATATGTGATGGTTTAAGCAAAATATATAGCCTTTCAAAGGTGTGATTGAGTAGTTCTAGATACTCACAGTCATCTTCCATATCAATGAAATCAACTACAATAATGCCACCGATATCCCTAAGCCGTAACTCCCTTGCAATCTGAAAAGTAATATTGTTCAATAAGTAATAAATCCTTCAGTGTAATGGTAAGCATGGTCAGATAATTTATTGAAAACAACATATGAAAAGAACAAGAGACTGCAAGTAAGATTAATTGTGCACATAAAAGAAGTACTTAGTTAAAGATATTCACACCGATACTGTTCCCCTTTTACCTCCTCCTCTAACACATACTGAATGCAAAACTTCTTAATTTGAATGTTAATTAGCATGATTGTGTTTATATCAAAGGGAACAAGAGTCCAACTTTTTACATCTTAATATAAATGTTTATATCAGGCAGATTAATTAGTGGCATACACAAGGCTCCAGTTTAGAGCAGCAACCTCCAGCCACTAAAAGAAAAAATGATTACCCATCTCAGATGCGATATAAAATAGTTATAGATAGAGTAGAAAGAAACTGAGAAACAGAAACTAATTATATTTTGATCAAAGTAAAGAAAAAATTTAGGATCCATGATCTAGCGGCATATTTCCTCTCTGCAATTGACAGACACCAACTTATTATATACTGATCATGGCATGTGCATACAAAGTTAAAAAAGAAGAAAAACAGTGTCATACTTGTTTTGCAGCTGCAAGGTTGACATCTAAAGTAGCTTTTTCCTGTGATGTTCCATGACCAAACATCCCATGTCCTCCATTCACATCAATAGAGACTAAGGCCTCTGTTTGTTCAATCACCAGGGAGCCTCCATTAGGGAGTGGAACCCTGTTGCAAGAGTTGTAGTTGACATCAGACGGGGAACAAAAAGGTATAAAAATTTTGCCCGATAACACAGAGGCAACCTTACATTAATAATTAAGAATTTGAGGAAAAATATTAGTAATTTTAAAACAGCAATGATCAGTTTGGCTCATTTGATAGGAATGGATTACGACTATTCACCTTATTTATTTATATACTTTTTCAGATCATTTCTGAAATCATAGCTTGTTCTTGAACATTTAAGTTCAAGAAATGGACCAAACAGTCCACGAGATGCCTACAAAAGTCTGACACCAACTAAGGGAACCGATATTTGACTGTCAGTTTTTGGGTCTGTGCACCCCAATTCAGGTAATGGCTTTAAATATAGCTAAAATCCCCTCTTACAGGCACAAAAGATAGAATGACAACCATCTTTTAAGCCTCTTGTCATGGTTCTGGTGTTTGAAACTTTATCTAGTTAACTCCCGAATGCTGCTAATTTTTAAAACTTTAACCCAGGAACTCCAGATCAGCTGATCATAAGGAATCAAATCAATCTGGAGATATTATAAGAATTAACAAATAGCTCAAGATCCCATCCTCACAGCTACAAATAATGCCAAAAATTGAAAGCATTTGCAGAACAAAGTAATCCTCGCCTTTTGCTAAGGATATTGTTGATCTCTTCCTCAACGTTGAATTCATAAAAAAGGGGAATTCCTTTATCATGTAACTCTACTCGATCACAAAGATCAGGAGCTATATCCTGAAGATAGTTTGTAACCTGACACCAAAAAGAGAAGTTGAGATCTTCCTATTTCATAGCAAATAATTAATAAAAAGAGAGTGAGATGTATGAATAGCACTTATAAAGTGAAATCAGAAATTCTGGGTAAAAAGATATAAGCCAATTTTTGCTTTATAAGTAAAACCAATTCAGATTTAACTATGAGTTAAAATTTCATCAAATAGAAAACACAAAAGTAAGTATACACCACCAATGGAAACAAAAATGCACATGCATGCCTGCATGCAGAAACAGATGCATCCATTGCCTTTCAGTCCCAATAATGCAATACCTCATGATATGTTCTTGGCGAATCAACTACCATTTTGTTAACCTGAAGGTAGATACAAAAAGTAGTGATATTAGGGGATAAGCGACTATCATGTAAGCTTATGATGTAAAATAAAGCATTGAAAAGGTATAGGTGAATCGAAGATGGGAGACAAAATAAATGACAGAGCCTTGCCTTATCATTAAAGTAATCCTGGACAACTGAGAGTGTTTGACCCATTGCTCTATGCAGCAAAACAGGTGTTGCTCCTTCTACACCTTCATCTGCAGCAAGAGCTGCAGATTTAGCGTGTTCTAGTATATTTTTCCAAGTTGAAAGCAAACCTTCCAAGTCCTTCTGCAGCTCCTCCAAAGAATGGCCAGCAGCAACAGTCCTTACGGTTAAACCAAAGCCCTGAGGCTGCAAAGTTTTTGCTATGACTTTCAGACGCGTACGCTCAACACCAGTGACCTTTTTTGAGACTCCAATTCTGTCGCAACAAGTGACTAATATCTGCAACCCAGGTGAAATAGTTCATAAAAACAAGCAACTTAATGGACCATGATTAGAGAAAGAGCAGAGAGGGGATTAAAGGAGGGGAAATAAGGTAAAAGGGAAAATACCCAGAATCGGCTTCTTAATTTTGGATAAGCAGTCAATGTAGGACCTTTTGTACCCAATCCTTCTTTGACAACTTGCACAATTATTTTGGTTCCCTTTCGGACATGGTCCCACTTGTTTTCATCAGCATCCTTTATATATTGGAAATGTGATACTGAAGAGCCATTAGATATTCCTAACGAAGAGGAACCAAGAAGACTTCCTTCTACTAGGTGATGCTCTCCATCTGACAAGTCCTCAAAATCAGCATCTACTTCAGCATAGTCAACTACACTACCATTAACACTCTCATTGGTGACTTCTGAAACATCAAAATCCTCATCAACATCATTATCCTCATAGTCATTATGCATAAATTGCACCTCCTCATCCTCAGAGTCATCTTCTGTTGCATCTTCAATGAAAACATCTTCTGAGGGAGGTTCAATATCATTAGTTGCTAAATGCTGACTAGGGGCTCCAGAAACTAAACCTTTGACTCGTTTCTTTGTCCTCCGACGAAATGGAGGGAATATGAATGGTCCCCTGTTGTGCTTTATGTCCATAAGAGAATGTCTAGAGCTTCCGATATTTACAAATGCGCCACCCATATGAGGAACAAGTTTTGTAACTACTCCTACATATACACTATCACACTGCACATGGCTTTTAACTGGTTCAAGTAGCAACTCAACCAATTTACCATCTTCCAGTACAGCAATCCTTTGCATGGTACATATTGAAGAGTTAATCAATATAACAGTAGATACAGAGTCCTTTTTGGAAATTATAGGACTGCTTTCTTCGGGCAAGAATTTTTCTGTAATTTGGTATTGCTGATTATTTGCTTCCAACCTTGTAATCTCATCTTTGACACTGTCGTTGTATTTTAACATATCAGCCTCCAGATCATCCCCATATGTGAAAAAGAATGGAGATGAATGAAAAAACCAAGGTTCCTCGACAGGCTGGTCTCTTTCAGAAAGAAGTGTATAAGAATATAATCCCTCCTCTGAATCACAAATTGCAACCACATCACTTGGTTCTATTTCATCCTTGACTGTAAGGTCATTCAAGAATGGCTCTGACTCGTTTAGATCACTTTTGAGATGTTTCATCATCTCTTCATCTGTCAAAGCACTGGAACCAGTTGAGTGTTCAGAAACATTTTAAAGAAGTAAGCTGCATACAAAAAGTCCCAAAATAGAGATATTACCTTCAACTTGAACTGAGACTGAAGGTTTTATAGGAATATCAGTTTCCTCAATCCATGACCCCCATACATGAGGTGGACAGCATTCAGTTTTAGACCTCATCCATGAATCTCTCACCACAATCCTTCTTTCTTGCTTCTTACATGGAGGAACTGACAAAGAAAATTGCGGTCCAGGTCTCCAAGTGATGTCAGATAAAGGCTGCATTTTTCCTTTTATGAAATAATTATACTTGAAACTTACACCGTACGCTATCTGCCAAATATAAAAGGTAATTAGATGGACTATGCAGTAAATATAAGTTAGGCAAATGGTCAGGTTCATTTTTGCATGAATTGGTAACAATTATTACCCAGCTACTTTTTTTAATAAAAAGACAGACCCTACACATCAAAATTCCTTTGTAAACAAAAAAGAGAGCTAAAGGATATTGCTATTCGTTATTATTTCTCAGAATAAATTTCATTATTTCCTAGGAGGGAAAAGAATAAAAAGGAGGCTTATGTACAGACAGGAGTCCTCGAGACTTTAGACTAACTCGATAACAAAGAACTTGTCTTCTCATGGACCTTCTCCGAAACTCTGCCTTGGTGAAGTGAACCAAGAAAGAATTAACTAGGCTCAGTAATCCTTCTATCCAAAATGTATAATCTCATATGCAAGAAGTGCAAAGAAGACAAATTTTGGATAGAATGACTACTATTTGACATGTCGTTAAATATAAACCATAGATATAGATTTATTTGCTGCACTTTTGATATTGATTTACATTTCAAAGTTTGTCAACAGAAAAATCTTGCCACTTATCAGAGTTGGATGACACTACCTTCACTTCAGCCCTCCATATGTTTGCATGTACAGTAGGAGACATAAGGATTGCCGTCTCTGGTTCCCAGGAGCCTAAGGCAACAGATTCCCCACTAATGTAGAGAAGTTGACCTTCTGCCAAATCTGCTTCTACAGTCCAAACTACCTCACATAGTCCTTCAAAAGTGACGGTCGACAGGCCTGAGAAATTTAGTCTAGTTCATCAGCCATTCTGAACTATAGGAAAGTAATTCCTGAAAGGGTTACATGAGATGTGGATACTATAAAGATAAACATGTCAGCTTTACAAATGAAGTTAAAAAAGTTCAGTCTGAAAGCTAGTGGACGGTTTTTCCTATTAATTTAAAGGATACATTTTTGAGCAATTGTAATAATCTTCAAAGGGTTTATATTTCCAGGAACAACATAAAAAGTCTATATTTCTGTCATTCCCATTGTTACCTGTCAGCTGGAAAACCAAGATGCCATACTCTGCAACTAGAAAATTCTAAAAAATATATTTGGGTGTGTATAATCTAACAACAGTAAGTGTTTTCCGTCAGATTAGGAAATCTTATCACATCTACAGCATGATAAAGGCAACTTATGGTATAAGTCAATAAAAAATTGCAAAATCGGACTCTCATTTACCTTTCTTCATGGACATTATTGGCGATCTTGTCAAAGAATTATGATTTCCAGCACAAAGTGTAAATCTGAACATACTCCCAAGGGCAATGTGATGGTCTGTAAACCTGCTTCAACAGTACAATCAATAGTGATTTGGACAGAGAGAGCGGAAGCAAAGGTGATGAGAATTTTAAATACAAACATCATTTCAACCCAATTTTTATGTTTGCTTTCTGAACAAGTAGTTTTCCCAGTTAACAAAACAGACTCCAGACGTTAAAGAAGAATAATTCAACAAAAAGCACAAACATGATTTTCACAGCTCGAGTTCATTAGGTGCTGTTTTCTCTTATGAATGTGTCTGACAATTTCAATTATAGGTCAGCCAAGAAGATTGATAAACATGTTTATTAAAGCATCATTACTATTGCTAAATACAACTTGATTGACTTTGGAATTACGTTAAAACATCATTGCAAAAAAGAGGTTGATAATATGGTGATAACCAACAGAATGAGTGTAACAACAAGTAAAAACTATTCTTTCCTCAACAAGGTCTTGTCCTTATAGTTGCATTTAGCATGAAATGCAAATTATCCATTCAAAAACTTCCATAACAAAGGAATGCTAAAGCTCCTGTTAGTGCATACTATTCCCACCCAACTAACCCCATTTGAGCACCCAAGCATTTGGATCATTGGTTGGTGCATGGTCCCTGCCTAAAGAGCAGGGCTCACATCCCCCTTCCCCCAATTATATATATATAAAAAAAACTAACCCCATTTAAAGTTTTAATTCAATAATAAAACCTAACCGTTAAGAAGGCTATCGAATCAATGCAAGAAATGACTTTCTGAATTAAACACTATTTAAACACTAAAGAAAATCAAAAGAACCATAGTAATTGAATAAAAGCTCCCGCCTTTTACAACTTTATAAAAAACCCATTCATCCGTAATCCTTAAAGAAGGCGATGAACATTGTGAAAAATGGAAACCTAGTTGGAGAAAAGCGGAACTTACGGTGATAAGAACATAAAGGAGCGAAGCAAACAAGACGGTGTTCGCGGAGAGAAGAGACTGCAAGGCCGAGGCCAAGATTCTAAGATAGCCATGAAAGTGGGGTGCCGCAGCTCAGTGAAGCAGCGCATGGCCAGGCTGGTAACTTTTAGGAGATAATATGGGCAGTTTCGTCATTTGAGAGAGAGTGGAGGTTCACTGTCTGGAGCTCGGTGACAGCGTAAAGGCGTTGGACTGGAGAGTTGGAGGATAAATGGATAAATGGGGTTTTTCTCTTGCGTTAACGGCAGATAATACGGGGATTCCTTTTTTGTCTTGGCGCCTTCCGTGGCACGTTTGTACATTTGTCACACGTGTGCTCTATGATATTGGAAATTTTTATAAGATTTTTGTTTTTTCTTTTTTTTCTTTATTAATATTTATTGTCAACTGAACTTGTTTTTCAATTATTTGTAAAAATAATTATATAAAAATATAAAATTAATTTGTGTAAAGTTAATTGTTTATAAATAAAAGAAAATTATAATTGAAACATAATGATATACAAAAGATAATTAATGTTTCAATTATACGTAATTGAATTTTTACAATATTTATCTATAAATTATTCAATATTATTATATTTAAGTAAAATATTTTTTAATGAAAGTCATTGGATTTAGTTAAAATTTTTATATATTTATAAATTAAATAAATATAAATACTAATAATGAGAAAATTTTTAAATCATAATAATAAATATGGTTATTCATCAATCAAATTCTTTTTTCAACTTTACTTTTATATAAATTATAAAAAACATATATAATTTATAAATATTTGAAATTTGAATTGATTGATCAAGTCTTCAATTTAATTAGCAAGTTTATATATTACTAGCAAAGAAATTTAAATCTTGCTCTTTAAATAAAGATAAATATTTTTTTAAAGTTAAAAATGATTAAAGTGTATGCGTGTGCGAATATATATTTTTTATTTTTTTATTTTTATTTTTAAAGTAATAGAAACAGTCAAGTAGCCATGGATAAGAAATTGGACACCAAGCAAAGAAACACAGTGATCATCAAAGAGCAAGGACCACATAAAGAACACATTCAATATGTGGTGTCTTCCAAGTTAACAAATCAATTTTGTATTCCCCTTCAGCCTCTGTCCTCTTTGGTTTAAGTACTGTCAAAGCTTGTAAAACTCTGGGTTCAATGGTGAAGCTAAAAATCATTTTGCCCTTTTGTCATCAACTCAATATGTCTAGCACCTCCTTGATGCAACTTGGCTTGAATGAGTTGAAATGTTTTCTTCCATTAAAATCAAAAACGTGACTCCATGCCAAAACTGCATGTCGTGACCATGGAAGTTACAAACAGATGTTTGATAAGCTATCTACCTGTTGAATATAGAGACAAAACCATGCTTCAGCTTCTGTACTACATGCGGAGAGGTGTATGGCTGTTATTGTTGTAACTGATACTGGAGAATATTCGCAGACTAAGACTAGTAAACTAAGGGATAGTTGCCCCTGTTTGAAGATGATGCAATTCAAACTTTTTGATTGATTCCAAACTTGAAACCTGCTGAGATGGGCATTCTCTTTGGAGAAGAGCTAGTAAAGGGACAAGAAGATCTCAGTTCCCAATATATAACATCATTCATTAAATCTTGTTGCTTTTTGGCCAAAAAACCAAACCTTGGTGATTTTGTTGAACACCCCAAGTAAATGGAGTAGACTATACATGTTCAAACTCTTTCCCAGACTTAAGGCATGAAAGTTGGATGTTGGTAAATAAGTGACATGACTCTATCTTCTAAGTGTTTATTATAGAAAAATGGTTGATGCCTTGTCCAGGTTTCCACTTCAAGGTTTGCAATATGCATAGGACGAAGGACTTGGGTACTTTTGAGTAAACAAATGAAGAGCTATGGTAGCATAAATCCCACTTGTAACAGGTAAAATAAAATGATGGCATCATTTCAATGTACTCAAAGGCATTAGAGTGTGACAAAAAGATAGAAATCCTAACACAAACTTGAAAGTTGAAACATGATCTGAGATAGAAGCCAGATAGATACCATAAAAACATCAGAAACCTGACATCAACATATCATTCTAAAACACATCCTGTCAGCAGATTTTAGTTACGCTAACCTAGTTTTCTGTTCAATCTATCTCATTGCACTAAAAAGCGAAGCAAAAAAGAAAACAAAATCTCCATGAACTATAGAAGCTAAAGACAGTAGTGAGATGCATGTAACATCAGAAACCCTCACAATATGCACATTAAATTCTGATATCCAATAACACATCACCACATCAAGGTAAACTTGAGGGTAACAACACACACCTAACTCTAAGCCAAGGCTGATAACATTTATGTAAATACCTGTACACTAAACACGCTGTACAAGGAAATTTCCTCAACTCTGCACACTCGTAAAATTCTCACCAAAAGCAAGAAGCCTCCTCTTCAGGCAGCAGGGGAGTCCTGCAAAGAGGGCATGTAACGTTCCAATACTTCAACCATTTTTCCAAGCACACCTTGTGAAATAGATGGCCACAGGACAAACGGTTAATCTCTGATTCAGGCTCAAATTGAGTCAGACAAACTGAACAGTCATGCTCAGGCCGCTTGCAGCTACATACAGCATCAAACCGAATTGCTGGGGTCCTACTCCGGAACTCGTCAATGTAACTATCAGAAGTACTAAGGTGGAAGTCAAATGATTCTGAGGGGTTTTCAACGGAGTCTGAAGCTGATGAGGATGACGAGAGATGGATACCAACAATGTGAAGGATTGATCGGATTATGCCTTTAACTATAGATATGGATAACGCTGTGTTTACCAAGAGTATACATAGCACTCCTTCTGATGGAGCTGGGAGACTTGAGAGACCCATTTTTGTACCAAGGTCGAATCTTGATGAGGGATTCAGAAAAGGGATGTGCAATTTGAGAAATTCAAGATTAAGCTAAGTTTAGCTGAACAACTGATTATATAAAGGAAAAGGTCGTTGCAAGAAGATAATATTAATCAGTTGCCAAGGAACTAATTAAGGATAAGCAACGATGCTACTCTCTTGTTGATATATATGACCTGGAAAACATCAAACAGCCATTTAAAATACCATACAAAGAATAGACCAATGCAAAATTTATCAAATTACGCAAAGGAAAAGCAGATCATAAAGTTTTTAGTTCCAAAACTCACATGCAGATAACCTCAAAGATGAACAAATCAGTGACCAACACAAACACCAATGAAAAAGAGAAGTAAGATCATTATAATTGATTTTGAAAATTACCTTAAAAGCAGAGGGGGAAAACCTTCAGATGACAAGTGATGACTGATGAGTGCAAACCCTGGAAACCTGCAAGAGAACCAGCATTCAATTGGGAAAGTGATGTTACTGAACATTAGAGGAGAAAAATCACCAAAGAATTCTGATATTTTTAATGAATAAAACAGAACAAGTACAACATTGATGAGGATGAGTTAAAAATGGCTTCTTATTAGAGGCCACATGACCCAAAGGGTGATAAGATGCACATCTGGTGGAAAGATTGGGGAAAGCTTATAGCCTATAGGATAGGCTTTAAATAAAGATTTTGATTCCACTATTCCATAAAGTAAAAGACTGAAAGAAATCGAAAGATTATTTCCAAGGCAAATAATTACTTTATATGATTACAAATGAAGAATCCAGCAACAGGTGAATTGAGAGCACTCAAAACTTTCTATATCTAACATCCCTGCAAAGATCAATGCTAAATGGAACACCTTTCATAGGCTTTTCGCTTCTAAAGATCTAGCCATGCTCAAACCTTGATGTAATAAACATGGTCAAAATAGAAAATTAACGTTATCACAAAAGGGGAAAGGAAATGATATCAAATCCAATTTGGAAAAACCAATTAAATAAACAACAAACCACACCCCAATTGAAAAAACAAAAAATGCATCACCAAGGTAATATGAGATCTAACATTTTCATACATAATCAAAATAGCCCCACAAAGTTACCCATAACATCTTTCATTTGCTCATTATAAAAAACCAACATTTCTTTAAAGACCCTGGAAGAACACAAAAGCCAGCTTTACAAAAATAAATAAATAAATAAATAAACTTTTTTTTTTAGCAAAGAAACTTACACAAAAATGGTGAACTTTGCTCTGTAAAGGTATCAAGAACAAGAAATAAGCACGATTTTTTTTGCATGGGATTCATGAAGCATAGAGAAAGGAAACTGGGGTTGTAAGAGAAATGAAATATGTAGGCTTTTTGAAGTCTGGTAATGGCTGCTGTGCCATCGTTCTCTCCTTTTATAGCAACCCCCACCCTAACTCGAAAACGTAAACTATGGTTACTCTTCCGGGTTTTCCGGACTGTATGTCCCTTTAACCATGGTTACTTTATATCATCAATCCGTCTTTTTACTTCAGTTTAGTGTCGTTGTGTCTTTAAGCTTAAGTTAACTTAATTTTTACATTGGATTAGATAAGATTCTTTCAGCAGTTATAGCAGCAAAAAGGGGAAAGTGAAAAGAAACTCTCTTTCTCTGTTTTAGCTGGAAGTTCCCGCTTCCCACTTATAGTATCTAAATTATTGTGAAAAGTTTTCAAGTTTGAACTGGAAACTACAAGTCAAATATTTTGACTACAGGATAATTATTATTTTTACTTTTTTTATTTAATGAAAAACCTTTTTCACTCTCTCTTCTTTCATTTTGGAGAAAACAAATATTTTCATTTCTTATCAACAAAATATTATACACCTTTGTACTCTCTCACTTGCTTTGTATATAGTTAACCAAAGCTTTTAGTTTTTAGTTATAAAACTTGTGACCTTAATTATCAACTACTACATTTAAAATAAAAATATTATTATAAATAATTAACTTTACAAAGAACCTTTGAGCCCTAGTCAGCACAAATTTTTTATTTTATACCACATTAATTCTTGAATTCAGTGAAATTCTTATATTAAATGCATTGAAAAATGTATAACTTTATGAATTGTTAATGAATTGCAACTTATTAACTATTTAAAATTGTAAAAGGGTTTAAAAGATTTTAAATAATTTTATTAATAATATATGAAAGATTTTATAAAAATCTACAAATAATAATTATTAATATATATATAAGTACAACGCTGATCAATTATAAACATTCGAATAAATTTTACTTACTACGTCATCATTTTTAAATGATTAATCCTAACGACCACATTTATTATATTGCAGCGTATTCTAATTTGCAAAAAATATCATAGAGGTTTCGAGAAAATTAATGTTTTCCGAATTATATGCTGCTGGTAAGCAAATAGCAAATCCATAAATATTTGAACCCGAGTATCCAAGAAAAAGCAAAATATTTGATGGAAGAACGGGAGATCTTTTTGAACAATCTATTATAATAAGAAAGTTTTATATTTTAAAATTAATTTATCAAGTTGATGATAAAATACATGGGCGTTTCAGTAGACATTATGCATTTGTTACACATCAGTCTATATCTATATATATATATAAGTTAGATTGAAAATTGAAGTTGCATCATCAACCTTCCTTCTTATTAGTACAAATTTCTTTCATAGTTACCAAATTGGCAACTTTACTTCCTAAAGATCAAAACCTGATCATATTGGCAAGTTGGGTTTTCTTGAACTACCCTTAGCTATTCTATTTATGCCCAATTTTAAGCTTCTGTTTTTAATGGTGCTAAATCTCAAAGCATCTAATATCAATGTTGGAGGAAAAACCAAATTAAAGTCCTGACAATAGGGCATTCACTTCTGCACATATTATTTACATTGGTGGTACTAGTGTTTCTTGGAGTTGAAAGAAACAAAAGATTGTTGCTCCTTCATCCACTAAGGCATAATTCAGGTCTGTTCTTATAATAGTTTCTAAACTCACATAAATTTAGTCTTGACTTGTTGAACCTTAAAGCTCAGCACTCTTATATTCTTTCCAGCCATATTTTGTGACAATATAAGTGCTACATACCCATGTGTCAGTCTCACACTTTGTTAAAGAAACAGTTGATCCAGGTCTGCTTCATGTTAAATAAATAAATAAATATATATATATATATATATATTGCATCAAACAATCAGATGGCAGATTTATTGACCAAACATTTCTCTCCAATCTAATTTCAATTCTTTCTATTAAGATTGGTATAATAAATGGTTCCAACAACTTGCAAGGCATGATGTTGAAGCCAAAATCATACTCAAATCCAAGACTAGTTCTATCAATATCAATAGTTACCTTGTAATTGGGTATTCTACATTACTCGACTTGATTAAATAAGGTTACGGTACTCCATAATCGAGTTGGGATAGTAATACTATTACGTTTGAGTAGGGTACAAGTAGTGATCAATACTCGAATTCAATTAGAAATATAATTTTTAATTTTTAATTTTAATTATATATACATTATTTTTTGTTTATACTTTTTTTATAATTAATATAATACTTACTAAAATACATTAAATGTTCTAAATATGATTTTAAATTTATAATTTTTTTAGATGAACTAACTTTAATTTATTAATTTAATATTCACTAATAATATACATAAAATTTTATTTTGACTATTTTAATCAAATATTTAACAAGTAGTATTTAAGATATTTAAGTATGGATTCAAGTAACAATTTAAAAATTACATCGACTATTTATAATTTTCAAATATTCTATCAAATAATATAATTCTAATTAAAATACTTTAAAAGTAATTAATACCTACCCGTTGACATCTCTAACTAATTCAAATATTAGTATTGAAAATACGTTGCTGGTACATCCTAATTAGTTTAGCTTCTTAGAGTCTATTGATTTGCTGTGTATTTCAAACTCTTATACTTTTACCAAATAATGTAAATCTTGCACTAAAAATATACGTGAACAAAAAATCAAATGGCTGTCGCCTTTTCACGTCCATCATACACATTCGAAGTCTGATAAGCAAGAGATTAGCATGAAATGTCCAGCTTTGTCCTGTTGTAGGCACACCATAAATGAGCAATTAACTCTGTCGAAATTGAAAGATGGAGCCTTGAAGCAAAAAAGACAAAGCAGTTTTGGCCCTATTCTCTGTTTGTCACAACGAAATGGGTAGGCCGCTCCCTCCCTTCCTTCCCTTCATCATATCTTAGCTGCACATTGACAAGTGGCATTTATTCTGTGATTACTTGTCCCCAACTTGAGACGATGCCCTCATTTCTTTTCCTTAAGTCATTTTCTCAGCACTACAAATGTGTCTCAGTTTCTGCTAAATGATGAACCATTTTCACATAGAAAACAATATACTTGGCGGGGTGGGGGGCCCTAAGTACATTTATCTCCACAGTCTTGATTCTAAATATTTCTTTTCTACGTGGCAAATTCTAAATGGGGCATTCGAAAAATGTCAGCTGATCAATGGGATCTGGGACAGAATCCAAAGTCCCCCAGCTTTGATGTCCATGTGTCAAGCAGTCGGATGTGCTTTAAATCTGTGACAATGTTATTGCATTATTCCTATAGCAAGTCTTGTCTCCATCGATTTGGAGGACAGTGGGACCATCTCTTCAATCCTTGGACGTTCATATCCGTTGGATTTTTATCTTTCCACTTGTAAGAACAAGGAAGACGAAGAAATGGCCACTGTCCTTGCTGCTTGCATCCATGGAGTTTGCTTGTTGCACGAACAGTGCTCTAGAAAGACCCAATTTGATTGTGAAGTGTTGTTGACTGTAGTCTTTGAGAGGGTGGCAATGGCAAATTAGGCAAAAGATGATAGTGCAAGAAACATCCGACAGGCATCTTTTGTCTGGACGCAGTATCGTTCCATGAACCTATGACTCGTCACCATCAATGCTGTAGAAAGTGGCATTGCTTGGAAAAGGAAAGACGAACAAGACAAGAAATTGGGCTGGGGGGGATGGCAACGAGTTATATTTACGTTTGGAAAGTAATACGGGGATTTGGTCCAGATTTTAATGTATGATTAACACAGGAATTAGGTGGCATTTTGGTTCAAGTGAAAGATACGGCTTGTCTACTGACTTAGATTTTTTTATTTGTATTTTTCCTCATTTGTTAGTGCTGTGGGGGACGCCGAGTGCTAAATTGAGGGATAATTTGTCCCTTGTGGCCGAACAAACTTAAAAAATGCACCTAAAACGTAAAAAAGTTCCTCCCCCTTAGACTATTTTAGATTTTTTCTCTCCCATTCTAGCCTTCTGACTAACCACAAATATTGCTGTGTCATAACTCTTTCCATACTTTTTATAGGCCATTCTTACCATGTGATTCATAAATTTGATAAAGTAAGATGCGATATGTAATTAAAGTTTATAGTACGACGTATATGAATTCACATAATAAAATAATTTTTGATCTTAAAATGGTTAAAACACAGTCAACTCGTTGGGACCAACCCTTCTAATCATTTTACCTATAATTTAATTCTGCAAATGTAGCATTATTTGTAGCCACTGTTTCAGGCTGATGAGAAACTTGTAAAGAGAAAGTCTCGCAATGAAGATTGGTGTGGCAAAACCAACATTTGGATATGAATGAATGCACCACTCTTTCTCTTTTGCTTTTCTGCCTAATCTCTGATCGTTCCTTTGTCCAATAGAAAGAGAATTCAGTGCGTAAGTTCGTGGAGTACCATGAACTAATTAAGGTTAAGTCAAATATTTCAAAAGTGTTGGTATTTGGAAAATGACTCGTGAATTAAAGAAGCTAAGGCAAGTAACCCCAAATATTTCACTTTTGACCATAAGAGACAGAATGAGAGAGAGCATTTCTTCTGTCAGTTTCAAATAGAAATACTGCTAGTTGACATTGAAATCTTGGAAAGTTAAAAGGAAGAATGAGTGAAGAATCTCAAAGGCAAATGACTGGAAAGGAAAACTCTGAAGTAAAAGAAAGATAATCTGGCTATTATAGAAACAGCAAAAGTACTGGTCCATTGTTATTTGCAATGCATGATTATTGCTACACCAGAAGGACACGTGTCACGAACCCATATGCACTAATTGGCATGATTGGTTTAGGTGGAGAAGTGATTAAAGAATGTTGATTATCGTTCCCAATTTGACAATGACTGTGATCATATTAACTTTCAAAATCAGAAAAACCAAATAAAATAAAAAAGACAGCATTTCTCTGCATATATATATATATATATAAATTGTCCAATATCAATGATTGACGGTGAAATGGAACCTACGGTATTCAGATTAATTAAAGTGACATTGAATAACTTTAACCTTAGAAGAATCTAGGGGTTTGTAGATGAAGAGGTGGCAAGCTGTAGGCTGATGTCATAACTGTCAGTCAGAGTATGAAGAGGTAGCAGGTAAGGTACATTGGATTTAGGAGTTATTTAGTGAAGCTGATTTGGGAATATTTGAAGTCACGACGTTCGAAGTTGAGTGGTAGATCTAGTCACCTTCAAGTATACTTATGATCTGGTATTCATAATCTTCAAAGATTTTACGAAAATAATAAATATTTGAGATTGAGTTCATCTCATTTTGAACTTCATTGTAATCTAATTATTTATTGAGTTATAATCTTTGTTCACACAACATGTGAATAATTTTTACATTAAAATTTTACTTTTTAATACAATAATAAGTTGAAGGTTAAAAATGAATATTGATTGAATAAAATCATGTAGAAAATGTGCAAAAAATGGAGGTTGGTCCACTTCTGACGCCAAGGACAACAAACGCTGAGCCTAGACACTTGGAGAATTGAATAGCATAGCATATAATATACTAAAAATAAAAATAAATGGTTAAATTGTGAAACACGTGTTAGACTCAGACATCTATTTAGGAACATGTAACATTACCAGGCAGGTTCGTTGTATCGCCTGAACATCACGTGGGCTTACCCATCTTTTTTGGCTAAGGAAGAAAGGACTGTGTTTCTGAATTTGTGTGTCCCTTCCTTCCTTTTCTTTGTCCTGGGCAACCCTCCGCCTCCTTCCTTTCCCCTCTCATCTTCAACCAACCCCCTTTCCAATGACATAATACATACCAGTTAATCTTGAGAGTTGCCCAAGGGCCAATGCTTGTGTTTGCTTCTGAGTTGAGACACTTATGAGATTTTTTTTCAATATATTTTTTATGAAATTTTTTTTCAAAAAGAAATTAATGCAAGATTTTAACTTTATGCCTGGAAGACCAAATTAATTACATAAACATTTTCCGTTGCTATAATACTCAATTAATTGTAAGTTTAATATAATTCAGAGCTCTAATTAATCTAATTAATATAGTAGTATTAAAACAACTGCTTAATGGAGTGTGCCTATTTATATATATATCCTTTCTAAGCTTATATATTAATAAAAAAACATGTTTTAACCAAAACAAAAGATTATTTGATAAAATATGAATCAAGTAATTTTTACGAGTTTATATTAAAAAAAAAAGAAAATTGAAGTTATAAAATAAAAAAATGCATTGCGTGGGTTAAAGCTAGTTTAAATATAATCATATTGAAAAATATTAAAATATTATTTTAATAACTAAAGATTAATTGTTAATGAGTCTAGAAATAAAACTACTTTATGGTTAAAGAAAAAATAAAATAAAAATGAATATGAAACATTTGCACATTAAAATAAAATGAATAAATGACATAAGCTAATTACATAGTAAAATAAAATTTATTCCACTACCAAATTCTTTAGGCATGATTTTTACATATATCTATTTATAACTTTATATAAAAAGAGAGTTTTATGGAACTCTCAGATAATGTCACAGTAAAGGGGTATTACAAGTTATAAAAAGTGGTTTTCCACATGTAACTATTAAGAGAGAGTTGTTGCGGGGTGTGGCCTTAGGTGAGCCGCGTCACTGGTGGCTTGTATGGGTGGTGGGCCACAATTGACAGAATTTGCTAAGTTAAATTCTAGTTAAAATTAAAATGACTGATTTATTTTAATTACCTCAAATAAAAAATAAACGAAAATAAAGACATAAAAGAAGCCCGCTTCTTACTGGGCTGGTACAAGTGCCAGCGCCAATCCCAAGCTCTGCTTCTCATTGAAAATAAGGCCCAATAGCAAAAAATGAAGAGGAGCCTTAAGGCCCATAACGAAAGAAAAAGGCCCAAACAAAGAATTCCAAAACAAACTATATAAAGTTAATTGGGGAAAAGAGAACATCTCTCTCCTGAGTTTCAGACACTCCCCTCTCACTCTGTATTATTAGGGTTTAAAAAGGGTTTAGCAATTCTCTCTCGTTCTTTTGTTTGGGTCTTTTTCTGTTGAAAGCAGAACATGATGATGGTGGAGGAAGGCAGCGTTCCTGGGAAAAGGAAAAGAAATTTGGGTAAAAAGAAAGGTAACAAACCCAAGAATAAGAAACTTAAGATGTTGGAGGGTCAAGGGAAAAAGCTAAGAGTGAGTAAAAAGATGAGAAATCTGTTTGAGAAACGCGCCCGTGACTACAATTCCGATGATGAGGAGGAGGCGGAGGAGGAGGAGGAGGCAGCCCTTGATGATATCCGAATGGGCGGCGGCGGAGATGATTCCTCTGACGAAAACGAAGGTGAAGAAGCTGAAGATGATGAAATTCAACCTGGGATTATGAGGTTTACAGAAGGTGTTAGAGCATTCAGGTTGGCATTTAAGAACATTATAAAGAGGAGTGTAGCTGATGATTCATTGGTAAAGCTAGTTTCCAAACTTGGTTCTGTTTCTCCTTTTTTATTTTTTTTTTCAATGAGTGACTTTTGGAACCTTTTTTTTTTTTTTTTTTTCTAAAATAGGGTCCAGTATTATCAGGGCATAAGCAGCTTGTTGCAAAGAAGTTAGCAGAAGAGGAAGCTGAAAGGAAAGTTAAGGGAGAAGCTAAGAAAGAAAAACATTTGGTATTTTCCCAAAACTATACTACTAAATTTTTTTTCATGACTTTTCTGTTGCTATGCTGTTTATATATGTGCTATGAATGTTACAGGTTGCAGAAAAGGGGCATGTGAAGCCTGCTAATTACTTGGATTCGCGTGAGAAGTTTCTAATTGGTATTGCTACAAAAGGAGGTAGTGTATTTTAACACCTTTATTTTTGTTTAATTTATTGCATATTTTTTTCTCATGCTAATTAAGTTTTGTTGTTTATGTGTTGCTGGGAATTTCAGTGGTCAAGTTATTTAACGCTGTAAGTTGTTTTATGAAAGCCCAACCATCCCTCTTTTACTGTCAAAAGTTAATAGTCTTTTGAGTTTGTTTTGTTAGATTGTTAGTTATTACTATCAATTGTGGGTTCTAAATTTGTTGTGTGATATGTTGTGTAGGTGAACAAAGCACAAAAGGCTCAGAAAGGATTGGACCCTTCAAGGTCTAAAGATGCGAAAAGTATGCAGCTAATCTCTACGGCTATAAGTTGTATATATTGTTGATCATTTGAAAGCAAATTTGCTGATTTTGTGAAATGTGCATTATCTAACATCCTGGCTGCCAAGAAAACCCTGTTCTGGATCCCTAAGCTGAGGCCCTGTTTTTGGCATTTGGCATTTTTGAATAACTTGAAATGCTTATTCTTGGCTCTTTGCTTATCTAAAGCTTCTTTCACAGCTGTGTTTAGTGTTTTTTATGATCAGATCCACGAGAAAGACATGATAGACTATTATCACCAGACAATCATCTGATATGTTTGTCATTCTATAATTCACCTCACGTAGGACTGCAAGCCTATTGGTATATATACATATAGACATACATTATTGTCATTTTTCTATAATTAAATGGTGAACACTTTATGCTTTCAAAAGCATAGCATTGAAGGTTGAAGCATAATCATTACTTCTATGCATTGGAGTAAACATGCATCTTTGTCCTATATCTGCAGCAAGATCTGATCACTGGTTTTTTAGGTGTTGAAGCTTATAGAAACTATATTTGCATGCATGACATACAAATGAAACGATTAATTGGATTTTGTCATAATACAGTTAAATATGTTAAGATTTTGAAACCTTAGTTGTAGAGGCTGAAACTGAAATATGATCTACAGTTGTTATTATCATCAGTATTACTTATAGAGATGCCTTGCAAAAAATATTGTTGACCATACATTTTCTTTATATGCGAATATGAATGCTCATGGTACTTAATTTTTTCTGCTATTAAAAGATTACTAGAAAATTTTGTTTAGCCATGGACAACCCTAATAAGGTGATTACTACCCTAGTTCCAGTTTTCTGACTTTATATTCCATGCATCATGCTAGTGATAAGGAAGCGAAGGAAAGAAGCCTTCTTTTCAGAGCTAGGCAAGCCATCATTGACAGCACATGACTCTTCTAGTAAGGTTGGTTATTTTCTTAACTATTTTATAAGTTTCTTGCATCCTGCTATATCATTCCACTATGCACTTTTGGATATTATTGCTGTTGATATACTAAAATTTAGAAAATACGATCATTTTGTCTGTGCAAAGCTAAGTAAAAACTATATAATTGGGTCCATACTTGAGTGGGGACTACACATTAAATGCATTTAGTTTTCTTTTTTTTTTTTGGATTTTGCAGAAGTTTTTACTGTAATTGCTCACTCCGTTTTATGACATGCAGGGTAATAAATCATCTGATCCTAGGAATGATGATGGACCTGCTTGGGCCCCATTGCGTGATAATTACATGTTAACAAATCCTAAGTTGAAGAGCTGGGATAAAATGGCGGTAAGAATATTCATTCTTCTGAATATTACACAAGTCATGCCTCTCTCTCTCTCTCTCTCCCAGACACAGACATCAAATGCAGGCAGAGACTGCATGCATTTACCTGTTCTTTTTGGATAACAAGTTTTGTCTACTACTTGCACACAGGACTCAGCAGTAGCTGATGATGTTGGAAGGATGTCTGAGGATAGTGGTTCAGATGATGATTGATATCCTTTGAACTTAAGGAGCTTAAATGTTATCTCTTACAGTTGGTAATAGTGTTTTCGCCAACCATGAGGTGACCTGTTATAATCACAGAAATGACCCTTTCTTTTTCTTGTTTCTTTTACTTGTTTCCAATGCTGTGCAATAGTCAGTTATCATTATAAATGAATTCAACCCAGAGGAATGGTTGTTTTTTCTTCCTATCTTCACCCATCCTTGATGGAATGAAATGAAAATTTTGGAGCATGGTTATTAGCCTATGAATTAGAGAAGCAAGTGCAATCAACCAATATAATATTTTTGTTTTAAAAAATTTGTTTGTGAAACACAAGTGTCGGGGTATCAATGCAAAATTAGCTTCGATATGTAAAATGAATTGTATTTGGAACATATCTGAAGCCATGGTTACTCTCGGCAGGAAGTATCAAGGACGAGATCATTCACCTCAAATACCGTTATCATTTAGACGGAGGAGCCCTTTGCTGGGTCCTCTTCATTGGTCGGCTTGCAGTAGACAATTCTCTTCATGTTGAGCTTCAAATCTTCCAAAATGAATTCACTCTCCCTTAGGAGATACTATTAAGATGGCATTGTTCACTCCACACCATGAGGAAAGTTTGTATACGAAAGGATGGTACGTACTCAGCTAAAAGCCCCGTTGGTTCTTGATTTTTGTTGGTTTGAACAGATATACCAAATTCCCAGCAAGCATTGCCATGTTTCAATGCCAAACGTTGCACTTGTTCATTTTAGCTACATCTGTCAGAGGTTAGTACTAAAGGTCCAAGATACAAAACAAAACATGCTGAATCATTTTTGCTTTGCTATTTATTTGCTAGTAAAGAAACTAGAAAACCTGAAACAGGCACAGCAAGTCGAGAGCTCGCACGCCCATCGAAGGTGAGAGTCAAGAACGATAAAACATTGCATATTAAAGTGACAAACCCAACCCTTCGAAAATTGCAGCATAGGCAGAGTGGATATCCTTGAAATCTTTTCACATTCAGTGTAGGGGGATAAAAGAATATAGAGAATGTATTTTGTATAAGTTATTACACACAATTTCATCCTAAGTGCATATGCTTACCCTGTGTTGTACACGTCCACCACAAGAGGAAGGAAATATTACAACTGCATGCTTATTGCCTGACCTAGCAACTGTTACTCGGGTACGGCGGACATGTCACTCTCTCAACTGCACATATAGATCTATGCTATACATGTCAACAGAAAAAACTAAGAGCAAAATTACAGCTGCATGCTTTTTGCCGGCGACTTTGACAATTGTTAGCTGGGCTTCTTCACATGTCATTACAGCAGCAGCTTTTATAGAAGAGCTGAAGATATATAAATGTCAACATAACCAACACTGAGCATAAATATGTCTGGAGGACCAATAAGCAATCTCCTTTCCCTAGTAAAAAACGAATTGAGCAGGTGAACTTTTGCTCAACAGTAATGGCAGGTGGAAACCAAAGGCTCAGCAGCAACGGCGATCTAAGGCAGATCTTGCCAAATGATGTCCTGATCCATCAATCTTTATGGTAACGGAGAACCAGGCCTTGGGGATTTATTCATGGCATTTTTATATCCAACTTCTCCTCATAAAAACCTGGAACCCTGTGATACAAGCATACAGCCTGTCATTTAACTAGCTAAAAAAACATATGAGAGCATCAACAATTTCACCATTTTAGGTAACAATAACCAATTCTTTCCAACTAACATCTTGTGATTCTTTCCTTTTTCTAAGCATGGTTAAAAAATTGTACTCTCAGCAGCTTCTGGTTTGGTTCAATGGATCATAATCATAGGCATCGCCAGCTTTAACAAAGCGCCCCTTTACACGCTTTCTCACATCAGCCCTTGCTTTCCGAGAGGCATATCTCACACGCTTCTCAAACCTATCACCGTGCAACAAGGACAAATTTTAAACATATAAATTCCTCCAACAGGTGGAATAATATTTTTTTAGAAAAAATTGAGGATTGTGAACAAGACTTGCAGTAAAATCAAATGTTAAGAGTTGAGGCAAGGATTGTGGATAGCTACAGGAATGCAAATCCACATTTCCTTACTTAGAAGAGAGCACCACAGTGAATATGAACTCCTTCAATGTAACTAAAATGCACAGCTTACAGATTATGATAATGAGATACAAGAAAGAACACAAATATTAAAATTATCTAGACATGATGTTTTTATTTGGTGGCATGTGAGTTCTGTTGTCGGGTCTGTACTGAAAGCACACAACTAAATTGACACTTAAGAGACAAATAGAGAAGGTCCACAAGAAGGAAAACTAAAGAGAGCAAGAGAGGAACAAGAACTTGAGGCATGATATTGTCCACTTGGTAAACCATATAATAAGTCCATACCCATAGAACTAGAAATTCAGAGCCAGAAGGGGAATAAAAAGGAAGAACATCTAAATTCCAGAAAGTTGTAAAGCAAGAAGGACTAAAACCACAAAGTCATCAACTTAGTAACTATATGTCAAGGTGGTCAAAGTAGAACATATGTACATTTTATATGGGCTATTGGCATATACTTACTTCCGTGTCTTCTTCTTTTCCTTGTAACGCATGACAGCATCACTTCGAGTTGCTGATGAGAAGGAGTTCTCATTACATGGAGGACACCAAGGAGGCTCTCCCATGAGAAGCATTGATGAAGCCCCACAATCTTGGTAATCTCCTGCACTACTCTCTCCAGTAAGGCCAGAAAATGAGAGGCTTGAATGGGCCTGCCTTGCCGTAAAACAAAGAACTGAATCAGTTTTATTGCTCATCATGGAATCAGCAGATGCCGCATTGCTACATGCTGGCTGGATGGCATTGACCAATCCAACAGATGATCCCTGGACAAGCATATTTAGTTCTGACCATAAGAACATTTGCCAAGTACAAACTTAAAATGCTCAGGGGCTTGAATTATAGAATGATTCTTTACAGTGTGACTCCTAAGGGAGATATAACATGCAAGTAATATCCAATCACATTAAACTGCCAATGTTGGCATGCAAACTGTTGACACGTACAAAATTTACAAGAAAGTTGAATTACCAATAATCTGGATGACACTAAAAAATCAGATATTAGTACATCTGGAAACTGTCAAAAGAGTACTCACAATTCCAAAGGAAGACCAAGAAAATGGAAGGAAGTAAGCTTCCTTTTTGGTACATTGGTCATGTCCGAAAATCAGGGTTATTGTTTTCCTACAGATAATACTGACCCAAGTAAACAGGGATTTTTGCCTCTGATCACTTATACAAAATGAAGACCCAGCACATGGAAGGATAGTAAACTTCCTTTTTGGTACATTAATCATGTCTCAAAATCAAGGTTATTGATGCTAGCGATACCGCACTAAAATTAATAATTGCCATTGAGTAACAGCATGGAAAATTTAGTTGAAAAAGAACAATGACAACCATACTGAACTTGTACTTTACCAACAACTAAAGCTTACAACCCATTCATCAAATTAAAGCTTCTCAGTGCTGTATCAATTTGTTTTCTCTATTTTAATTTGGCAAGGAATGCTTCCATTTTCACGTTAACTGACAGCTGAAATATGGTATAGGCTATATGTCATAACTACTATTTAAGAACACCAGAAAAAAGCATATAACACAGGCACCATAAAGCAAGATCAAAAGAGATGAAAGAACCTCAGCAGCCACTGCACCCTGACAATTGGAATCAGCAGCAGACATATCCTTCGTCCCAAATAAGCTATCGATTCCACCATTCTCAAAAAGTTCTTCTGAATGATTGAGAGTAACCCCAAAGAGTTCTTCATAGTTTTCAAGGTTCAAATCAACTTCATCCATGTTGAAGTCAGCATAGAGATCATCTTCACAAAGTCCAGGACACTTTGTTTGAGGGCAACATAACTGCACATTAATAAAGTAAAAATTTGTAAAGGTTCCTAAAACGGAAAATATTATCTCTATTGATAATTAAACGAAACTTGCGGAAATTTTCAACAATGAAGGTTTTTGCAAATATGTCAAAAATGACCTTGGACCATCTAATGCTAAAATCCAACAAATTCACTAATAACAAATGGTTATTCTAATCACACTTTTAATGATTAAAATTTTTTTTTGATAACTTCCAACAATAACCTCAACCAACTTTCCCCATTTTTTTCAATCCATTACTTTCAGACCCCCCTTCTCCCTCCAGATTAAAAGATACAACTTCACCCACATAGATGTGGCATTAGCCTAGAGTCCAGAAAGTCATTCATGTGCATAAATGAGAGGAGATCAGGATTCCACATTTAAAAACCCATGGTAAAAATAGGCATTATGTTTTGGCAGAATAAACGACCAGGTTACAGATTTCTATAATCATACTGTAAAGGCCTAATAGTTCTCTATAATATCACCCTAAAACTTAAGTTGCTTTTGGGCCAAGAAATAAAAATATCTAAAGAGACCACTAAAAGAACAAGCTGAATACAAATTCATGGTACACTGTAGTTTTAGTCAAAAACTGATATCTTTTACATTAGCACACACAGAGAAGCCAAGCCCAATTAAGTCAAGCTAAAAGTTTGGAATAAAATTCTTCCGCAGAAGGAAATTAATATGAAAAGTAAGTTGTGACCTTAACCTCAACGCTTGTTCCTGACCAAAAAGCGCAGTTATCACTAAAAACTCACTGTTAATTTGTTTTTCAGCATTTAGCACAGATTGCAGGATACATTTGAAAAAGCCAACCAACTTTCTTGAAATGCTTATCATAGTTCTTTACCCCATTAAACTGAGATACCAAAGGCCTCAAAGTATCTCAAAAACAGTATATCTAAAATAAATATTCCGAATTCATCATTTACCTTGGGCAATAAATCTGTTGATCCAGCTGGCTGATCCAGAAGTCGTGGTGCAGATCTGAGTTCAGGAACTGATGCAGATCCACCCCAACTACTCCCCTTATCTGCATCAAGGTCATCATTCACCTCTGCAACACCAGTACCATTCTGGCTAATGGTGTTTTCTGTAGGGTCCCAGGAAGTCCTCTCTGCGTTCTCAGTGATGCTCATCAGACCCAATTCCTGCTCGCAAGCAGATTCACCTGCTGAAGGGGATTCCAAAACAAATGACCATACGGAAGAAAGTTCTGCAGCTGATGGGCAACCGGAGTAACAATTAATCGTTTGCCTCTTATGTGTTGAATTCGAGGTAGAGGTACCGTGACCCATCCAATCACAGTTCTGACACAGGGAAATCCTTTCTTCTGCACATCTAACAAATGCAGGTTGCGAATTGCATCTTTCACATAACAATGTTCTTGAATGGCGTTTTGACAGTGCATTAGCAGAATGAACATTTCGATCACATGACAAACATAAACAGGCAGCATCAGACCGGCAATATACCATTGACCTTTGATCCCCACAGAAATCACAAATGTAACCCATGTTTCCAATGACACTACACCTAATCAAAACCTAAAACTTTTCGCCAAAATTTACAGACTTCCACGCAAATTATATATCAACCAGGGCAAGCAGCTTCTCATATGATCCAAGATTCTGCTACTTCTTCTTGCACTTCAATAGCTATCACAAAGAGGGAAACAAAAGATTGCTGTTACAAGAGAATTCAGTTCATGTTTGATATAAAAGCAAGCTAATCAATGGGAAAATTGGAATATCAACTGAAAAACTATATGGGGTAGCTTAATTTACTTCAAATTTGCTCATTACAATAATGATACAGCAACAGGGTCAAATTCTAGAAGACACTGTAATCATGGAAGAATTCACGTGATCAGCACTGTTGAAAGGTAAAAGTTTCTTGTATTTTTCATAATCACAGCCAAAAAGTAAACAGTTTTAAACACGAAGAAGCCAGCAGAAAACAAGAAATTACTGTGAACCAGTGAATTTCTAATTGTACAAAAGGAAAACAGAATAAGTAGAAGAGAAAAATAGCTCATCAAATTTTAGAGAGTCATCCATGACGATTACAGCGGTCAAAATCAAATAAGAATAAAAGAAATTGAAGGAAAAAAATAGAAGAAGGAATTAACTATTTCTTTTAACAGTAAAAACCATAAAGCAGGGGACTAAGCACAGAATTATAAGCAAAATTAATTACATTTCAAAACATGAAAAAAAAAAAAAGAATAAAACATCCAAACAGAAAACAAGAATAATTTTTTTGCCATAAATTAAAGAAAAAAATTTAGAACTTCAATCCAAGAATTAAACTACATAATCAAAACGAAGTTACACACGAAAAAACAGATTAAGCCAAAAAAGCAGAGGATCAATAAATAAACCGAAACATCCGGAAATATTAACCAAAAAAAAAAGTAAATCTAAAAGCCAGAAATAAAATCAAAATTTAGAGAAGGAAAGAATAAACCGAGAAAGGGAAATCAAATTAAGAACTAAAACAAAAGAGAATGAGAAATTTACCGTGAGAAAAAAGGAAAAAAAAAGAAGAGGACAAGATCGGGAACTAGCTGTAATATTAATATTGAATAATTATTGAAAAACATTACAAATATGAAACCCTAGAACAAGAGCTTTCCAGAATTCCTCTCTCTCTTTTCCTGTTTTTTTTTTTTTTCTCTGTTTTTTCTTTTTCTTTTTGCTCTGTTTTTTTTTTCTTACTCTTTTTTCTTCTGCTTTGAGTTTATGTAAGAGATAGAAATTGGTGGGTGCATATGGGAAATGTGATGACATAAGCTGATAAAAAGTGCAAAGAGAGAGAGAATAGAAATAAATAAATTAAAATTGGGAAAAAAAAAAAGGGTAATTAAAAAGGGCAAAATGGGAGAGTAAAGAAAGTGGGGCCCTGTCCTTTTCAATCGTGAAAGGAAAAGTTAGGCCCTTCTTTTTCTTGGTCCCTCCTTTACAAAGCTTCCAATTCCATACTTCCCAATTAATATTTTTTTTTATTTTTTCCTTTCTCCAATTGTGTTTTTTTTTTTTATGTTTTCTAAATGCTACGAAATATAGATATTATTTTATTTATAAAATTAAATGAAAAATTATTGTTATGTAAAAAAAAAAAAAAGATAAAAATAATAAATGAATTTGTTGTTAGATGGGTTAAAAGGGTATGCATAGCTTTAAGTTGGTGGCGTCTGTAAAAGGAGCAAGTTTAAGCTGTCATATGATGTTTTGTTAATTATATTTATATTCTGATTTGTGTAGAAAGGTCTTGTTCTACTTGTGGATTAGGCAACTTCTGCTTCAAATCAAATTCCAAAACAAACTAAAAAGTGAAGCCAATCATATGCTTCAAATAGTACATACTATAACAATAATAATAATAATAATATTATTATTATTATTATTCTTGTGCCACTTGAGGGGAGGATTTTTGCTTTTAAATTAAGTAGTCGCTTCTCTCTTCGTAACTTCACTCTTTATGTGTGGGGGGCAAACATTTCAATTATTATTATTATAAAAGTTTTTACTCCTAGATTCTCTTCCCATGGTGCTTTTAGTTTCTTTGCCTATTTGTTTATTATATTTTAAAAATTTATCAATTTTAAGGTACTTTTAAAAATTGGAGAATTCAATGATTGGTGGTCAACGTGGGATGAGTTTCTATGAATTTATTTACTGATTTATTTCAACATAGGAGTTATCGTCCAGGTGTCTCAGTGCCTTACATGATTTAATATTTATAAGTTATAATAACTTATCCATAAATATAAATATAAATATATTCTTGAATTAAAGAATTCCATCCATCTCAATAAATAAATTAAGAGCAAAATGGAAAATGAGGGTTCAAAGCCAAAAGATGAAGAAGAATGGGAGTTGAAGATAAAGAAGTTGTAATGGAAAGGCGCAACGTAAATTATTTTCCCAGGTTTCATTTTCGGTTCTTGTTTTTTATGTTTGTGGAACTTCGACCATTGTTTCTTGCTGGAGGTTCTTCATTGGTTGCTATAGGATTACTCCAGATTGAGTTTGATCTCATAGGCAACCAGTGGCTTCTCTCCTGACCCTTTCTTTTTCTGCAACGTGCTGGGTTATTGTAAGCCGTGAGGAGCTGCCACACTACCTTATCTTTCGTAAATCTTTTATGAAATAAACTTTATTTTGCCCTTAAAAAAAAAAAAGAAGAAGAAAAAAAAACACAGGTGGCAAAAAGGGTGGGAGAGTAGAGAAAATACAGTATGATGGAGAGAGTAGGGAAGAGGCGGCAGCAATAACTATTTGTTCAGATAAGGCATTAGTATGTGACGAGCAACTTGATGGACAAAGAAAAGACATGTGAGATTCAACCGCACAAAAGTGCTTCGCTTTTTCCCTTTTTTAATACCAAATACCAAAACTACCCTTGTCTCTCTCACTGATTGACGACGGCCTTGTGCCTGCAAAATAAATTAAATTAAATAAATCCGACGTGTCCCCACCAAAGCCAATTTCCCTATCCCACTTCTATATTCCCATGATAATCACGGTGCGCTTTTTTAATGAGTAAATAAGAAAATGTTGACTCAACACCCCCGGGTTTCACACCTACCAACAACCAACCGCCGTGCGCCAACCTGAAGGCTGAAAGGGAAATAAAGCGAAATCGTTTCTTTTTTTTTTTTTTTCTGGAGAATCTAGTTGTACCCGCGACTCAGCTTTTGATTCAAGCAGCATGCTAAATGTGAAGCAGACTAGGAATAGCACAAGCTAATCTTTGGGAGAGGTTCATCTTCACCTTGTGTCGGGATAATGTTTTAGCATAAAGTGAAACATAAAAGAGTTTTTATGTGAAAGAAACAGCTTATCCTCCTGCTCAAACCTAAGACAGATCAGAGAAAGAAACCCCTTCTTGCTGGGTTGGGGGGGTATGGGTAGATTTTTCTCTCTCCCTTTTGCTTTTCTTTCGTCAATTTTTTAATCTTCTTCTGTTTGAAGACAGGAAAAAGTGTTGGGGGAGTATCTTGTTTATCAAACTTTTTGGTCCCAGAAACCCGGCAGCCCAAACAACATAACTGCTGCACGTGGCCGTTCAAGTAATAATCCACGTCTGTCAATAGCGACCTCGTTTTGTATATACTCTGAAACAAAGTTCGCCAGGATACTATGTACGGACAAAAGCTATATTCACATTCAAAAAACATTTTCAAGGAACACATTCATTCAACATCATACGCTGGCCTTCGATGGTCCACGCCACATATAAATCCGGTGGCCCTAGTGTTTAGACTTTCAAAGAAGAATGATGTAGACACTTCAACCACTCAAGTTTATTCCTCACTACAAGCTTACCTCGTTTAAAAGGTCGATAAGCTTACCTCGTTAGCAGGGCTCTCCCTTCATTTGGGAAAATACACTGCCCTAACAGTTCAAAAGGCTGCGCCTTTGATCCGCAACGTTACACTCCTGTTCCCAACAATTTCTTTCATACAGCTTTTTAAGTATTTATACAGTGCATTTCACCTCCATGTCACTGCACTCAGGTGAACTGGCTACTTTGAGGTTCTCCATATATTAACAGAACCACAAAAAATTGTTCTTACATTTACCAGTGACTAAAGATGTCAGCAAGTCATCACTTTTGTACTATTATTTACAAAGAAACAGAACACGATGCTCAAACAAGCAACAGGGAGAACAACAACAACAACAACAACTTGTTGGTGTTCCGACTGTCTTCTTAACGGATGTTAAAAACACTCATCACCTGCCCGAAGATCGCATCACCTGGGAAACACACCTACAGAGCCTTATAATCCTCGAGTGTCCAGCTCTAAGGTTTCCAACTGCAGCTTTTATTTCAGCTGAGAGTGGTCGAAGCTGTAAGTTTTCTGTCCCAGCGGTGGGAGTCTGTAACTGATAAGGTAGGACCTCCGAAGGATAAACCCCACTGTTAAGAAACCACGAGACAAGAGAAGTCAGTTGATTATTTGACAAATTACAAGTAAACTTATCTTCCGTGGAGCCTATCGGTACATAGTGTAATGCTTTACAATTATCAGAGCACAAACAACAATGAGCAGTCACCTAAGAGTCTCCAGAATTCAATATTTTATATTTAGACAATTACAGATCTACTCGAATTTGTTAAGAATTGTTATCCAAATTTCATTCATAATTACAATCTGAACCACAACTGAAGAAAATGGTACCTAAATAAAACAGACTACCAATGGCACTTTTATAACAAGATTAATAATGTAACATTGAAGAAACAGTAACCAGTTAATCCAACGTTAGGGCAGCTGAACTCACATTCTAAATAATATCAGACTGCTTGAACTACTAACATTTTTTATTGGATAAGAAAAAAAAAAGGACTACTTTGAAGCCTAAAATAATTGATGAACTGAACCAATCCATAGAAACTAATATAAAAATCAACATAATGCACAAAACAGTTACAAACTCTTTGGCAAAGATCTATGCTCCATATGTTATAAATTTCTCAACCACATGAAAAGATCATAAATCCAATTCAGGCAATTCAGCTCTAAGATAAAGCATCAGATTAGCAAAATGCTTATTAAAGAAAAAGTAGAAAATACAATCTATGCAGGACTTTACCAGTTCAAACATGTCACGTCAAGAGTCATCATCACCTTTACACCACTGTCAAAATCAATGAAAGCAAGCTGCAAACCCAGCTGCTCAGCTGCAAACCAGGAGTGCTATCAAGTTTCAATTTGACCATATATGTTCTTTAGGAAGTTAAGGCTTAAAACTGGACAGAAGAAAGAGGACTGGGGTTCGATTTTGCCCATACATATAAAGAATGGAAAAATGGTAACTAAGTCAAGCCAACAGAGCATTCCAACCAAAACAGGGTTTTTGGCAAATTGATATTACAATGATTTAGAATTTAGGACAGCAAAAAAACCAAGTAATAAACAAACTAACTGCATAAATGATAAGAGTCATAACTGTTCTGGAAATCAAGAGGCAGAAGGCAACTAGGAAGCCATGAGAGCAAAGTTACCGTTGTCTCTTTGGGGACATGAGTGCAAAAATACTTACACAACATAGATTGAACTTTGCTAAGCCATTTATGGGCTATGCCCAAACCTCTTTACAATTATACTGTTAACAAAGTAATTGGATAGACAGAAGCATTAAAACTTTGGATGGTCTAGCACACTTATCATTAAGAGACTTTACCTTGAATATGTTAAACTGACTGAAGAAAGAGCCAAGGAAATAAACATCTTACCATTATTAGTTTTATGACTGTATATCTCATCCTACTACTAGTAAATAAAAGCAACATCTAGAAAGGCCAAATTGATAAGCTCCACACAATCAGTAAAAAAAAAAAAGAATAAATAAGACAGTTTCATGCAGGATAAACATGCATAGGCTTCTAATAGAATTATATCCAACAAGAAATGCAATCTGGTCACCCATCTCTACTTTGATTGCCTGAAGATAAGAATGACATTTCAAATTCTCCAAAGCCATTGATTCAAGAATTTACACCATGTCATCACAACTCCAGGGAACATGATAAAGAGAAAAATGAATACCAGATGGAGAATGAAAGCTTGTTAGTGTCAGATTTCTAATCTCTAACTGCGCTATCTGTACTTCCTCAACCACATCTAGCAGATTTGTCAAAAGTAAACTCGTTCTCTGCATAATCAGGACAAAATAAAGTGAATCATTTCAAACGTTGCAATTGTCCAGAAATACTCTGAAATTTCTGAGACACACCAGGAACAAGTATTGAGAAAAGTTCAACAGGTTAGAGCAAATATAACTGCAAGAAACCACAGAATCACTCGCTCGAAACTTGAAAGTATGTACTATAGCTTCATTCCAGGGCAAACATAAGCAAAGCATAAACATGGTGTACTTTTCTTATAGAAATTAAACTAAAATAATTTGTTTACATCATAAGAGAAAAGCAAGAGACACAAGACATTATGAGACAGAAGTACTTACTTGTGTTTCTTGTGCTAGACTTTTGAACCCACCATACTTCTTAGTGGATTCATGTTTAAAGACAAATGCAAATGCCAAGCAAGCATCCATGTTTGGGAAGTTCTAATGAACAAGATCAAACTTTAAAAATAAGCATGACAAAATGAAACAGAAAAGAAAAAGAACAAAGGTACACTTCAGTTAAATTGTTGACTTTGGTACCTTAGTGATGTTTATATCATTCAATTTGTTTGCAACAATAATACTTGAAATTGGACCAGTATTTAACTTGAGACTGCAGATCATCAAAATATAAGAAAAAATGTAAAACTTGGCAGACATAAACAAGTGTTGGTCAAAGATAAATACATCAAAAAGCAACCTCTGACAGATGAACCCATGGTAGTTGAGAACAACATTGTGAAGGCCATTCCTATTCTCCAAATCATCAACCTCCCACAACTGATGAAATAACAAACAGGTTATGTCTCATTCATAAAATAACCTCCAGTGTGTTTTGAGAAGAATAAAAGCAAGAGTTAAAAAGACCTGCATATCCTGGCGTATAAATCTGCAACAAGTTCTCTTCTTTAGATGATCATTAACCAAATCAATAGTGTCAGAACAACTTGGTTCTCCTTTCATCTTGCAATAAATGTGAAAAGATTTGGTTAAATTTTTTATTTTTTTTTCCAGAGCTTCAGCCTCATGCTTCATTGTGGTAACTTTATCACTGGATCCCTGGCATGACACAAAGAAAACGTAGCATAAGAACCAAAAAATTAACCAAAATTAATGATCCAGATCGTTTAAAACATTATAAGAGGCATGAGCAAAACTCAACTGTAATACACAACATATGAAGAGATAGGATGAATCATATTAATATTTAAACAGCTGGTTTTGGTTATAGCTGATGAATGCTACTGATATTTAGCATCATTCATAGCAACAGTATATGGTGGAGTCCTCCACTGCCTCTGGTGCGCTTTATGCTGAAAGTTAGTAGTATTTCATAATATATAGAGGACAATCCCCAAAATATGTAAAGCTTATCTTTTATTTTTTTGAACAATCGCATGATATATAAATCATGCAGATATTGTCATCAAACAGAAGACATAGATCATGTAATCATCCAAGAAACTATAATATCATACTCCAAATAAATTCAATGAAACTTTTAAGCAAAAATGAGCCATAATCTTCCAAGATACTAACTCTAATTTTCTTCTTCATTGAGATATCTTAAAATGTCAAAGAGGAAAATAAATATAATTCTACATCCAGCTTAGGTTGATATATGTTTGAGCCCATACATATAGCTTATACCAGCTGCAAAAACAACAAAATATGATAGATACACAAAAAAGAAATAGTCAAAAAAAATTCTTTGCCACTCAAATGGGCTTTGCTCAAAATTAAAACACATTATTACAATGAAAATTGGGAGCCATACAAACCCAGCGAGGGTTTCATTTAAAATAAAACATGGTTTCCCATTTGTATGACATAATATTAGTCTCTAGAGCAGTACCTTTTTTCCTTTTTAATCATTTAAGTATATAAATTAAAAAGGATGAGACAAAAAATTAATTAAAGCAGCAACATGGCCATATCAGCCTTTATAGCGCTAAAAAACATGCAGAATAGATCCACATCTTATAACAGATAAGTATACCGCAACATTGCCTCCAATTCTAACTGAACGTAAATTATCATCAAGTTGAGTGTCTTTTTCAGCAGACACAGGTGGATGTATGACACAATTTAACTTCAACATTTGAGACTCCTGAACTCTGGTTCTCAGTAACTGTACCTGTTTCTGTATTGAAGATTGTAGGCAACAAAACCATACACATTTGAGCAGAATGAATAACATTAACCAAAAAGATAAAGAAAAACAGAAAGTAAAGCAAATACCAGCAATCTTTCATGCTTAACATGCATCAACTGCAATTTAGCCTTTTCATAGACTATTCTGTAGAGCAATGGTTTTGTCCCAGCAACTCTGCAAGGACATCATTTTCAGCAACCGTAACACTTGTAATGCAAAACCATTTCCATGAAAATTACAGACACCAATATCAGTCACATTCATAATAAAGACATGAGGATAAAGTGGAACCACCTCTTATGCCAAATATTGCTGGATTGATCATATGCCTACCAACAGCAATATATAGGAGCAGTGTCAGCAATATGTTAGTCTAGTTTGGTTATTAGGGTCGGGAGTAGCAAGCAGCACCCCTGCATACAAAGAGGCTGGAAGTGTTGCTTACCGAGCATAGCTGGGATTGAATTTCAGAACAAAGCATCGCACATAGATTAACCTTCTGCTGATGAATCAATATATCTTCCATCATGTTTATCTGCACATTCAAATTATTGAGGCAAAAAAAAAAAAAAAAAGGAGACAGGAACTGTTACATGGGAATTTAGGTTAGGAAAAGATGTTATCATTATTTATATCCTGCATTTTTGAAAAAATGTTAGACGGGCACAGAAAATTTAGAAAAACAAGGTATGTACCACTTTTATATTTAGTTTATCAAAGGATGGAGACAGTAGCTGATTTGTATCTGCGGATAGTTTGAGAGAAATCTGCAATATAAGATCTAATCAAATTCAACAGGACAGGTAACAGTAAAATTTTTGCATTATATATAACCAAATCTGGATATGCAACAAATTAGGCAACATGGTACACATACATCAGTCCAATTTTTCGATGTTTTGCCATCTTCAATCCTTTCATTTCCTTTATCACTTCCATCATAAAATTCCAACATACGCTCCGTATAATTTTCTCCAACTTTATGAGATTTAGGACTCTGCTGGATAATGTTACGTTTATCTGCATGATGCACATCCGGAAGAGCTACTTCTTCACTTGTCCTTTTTCTTTTTGAAGAGATCTGAATGTCTTGGACAGGAGTTGGATTCTGTACAAATCTTTGATGACAGTCATCAATCCTTTGTAAAGTTGAACTGCAGTGAAGAGATACTACATCTTTTGCAACAGAGAGTTGCATACTATCACCATGCAGTTCTTTCCTACATAGGCTCCAACTTGGCTCTTTTGAAGTGGGACTCTGAGTTTGCTTGTTCTTGGATGGGCTCTGAGCAATTATTGCACCAGACTTTAAATGTCAGCTTTAATATGAATTTAGAGCTAGGAAGCACTTAGGGTAGTATTGGCATCAAAACACAGGGCAAAGATTTGATCGCAGTAGACTGACTTAGAATGAGAGAAGATATAGAGAAAGACATATACCTTTTGAGGAGACCGCTCATTTTTACTTCTTCCATGTGCATCTAAGGAAGCAAAAGCAGCAGAAACCTTCATCTGTTCACTGGACCGGGTTGGCTCAGTTGCAGTCTGGATATTCTTCTCACGGCTTCCTGACTGCAGTTTGAGGGCAACACCATCAGGGAAATCCCTCAAGGTTTTAGAAGTATTCTGCAAATCAAGCCCATTACTCTCTCTTTCATCCACCCTCCTTACTAGACAAAAGTCTTTTAAACTGTTAATCTTAACAAGAGGTGAGCCGGACTGTGTTCTGTTTTCAGCTGTTGGAGTTAAATAGTTACCGATAGGAACTGTTTCTACTAGGTTGCATTCTCGTCCAGAAACAATAGTGGTGCTGTTATCCTGATGTTGAAGCTTTAAATTGCCAGAAAGAGTGCCTTGGTATTTTGTTGCTGATGACAACTGATTTAACCTGTCCACCAGAGGAGAAACGAGCTTATAAACTGTACCCGTATCTCTCTTATCTTCACTTATTCCAAATGTTGAAGCTACTAGTGTCCCATCTAAAAGTTCTACTGATGTCAAAGTATGATGCCCCATTTTCTTTCCTGAGTGAATGAACTTAGATGGTGAAGTAAATGTGGCCATTCTTTCAGTAGATTTGTCATTATATTCCTTATCTTTTCCAAGTCCACTGGTCCCTCCATCTTGAATAAAACTACTGATGTTCTTTGGAGTCCCAAGACCATTGCAATCTACTTTCCCCTTCTTCAGATCAACACCAGATAACTGCTCCTCTAGATTAATAATGGGGGCATTTGCCTGTTGGCACTGAAAACTCTCACTTGGTTCCTCCATAATGGTATTGAATGGAGAAGCTCTAGAAGAAAGAGACTCTGATAATCTGAGTTTTGACTTTACAATTCCATCATTGAAAGCGGAAGCACAGGGAGAAGGCTCCAGAATTTTTAACTTGGAATTACTTTTCAAAATGGATGGCACACTCCCACCTTGTTTTACACTTCCCTTAGACAAAATAGAACCCGGGTGTCTTGGGGAAGGAGTAACAAATAGTGCACGTCTCGGTGAATTTGTAGTATCCAGAAGTATTTGCTGCCTTTTAGCAGATATCGAGTATATGGACCCAGCTAATGGAGATCCATGCAGTTGATTAGAAGCATGACCAACATTAGAAGTATGTATTTCATCCTGAGGAGAATTTGCTTTCACCCCATCTTTAGTTGGAGGCTGGTTTCCACATTCAAACTGTTTGAACAAATCTACCTGAACAGCTTCACTACTCTGGTTTAGTGGGGTACCAGTAGTAACAGCAAGCAACTCAGAATTCAGCACACTGGTTCCAGACATAACTTCAGTAATATCCTTGTTCCCCTGAAATGGAAACAATTAAAAAAGAGTGCTAATCCATACCTTAGTTCTTCCTGAAGAACTGACAGATACTAACTGAGCAATGAAAAAGTATATAAATCTCTATTCACCATCTCCAACGAAGGGTGTCAATGGAAGAAATATATGAAATTGTGTCAGTGAAAGCTACTGCAATAACCCTTCATGAGTTGATAAGTGCAATACTTGCATCTTTGACATGTCATTGCATAACATAGATTCCTAAATAATACTAAATTAAAATCTCACAAAAGAAAAAGAAGATGATCTTGTAGATGTTAGGATAGAAAATTGTGAGATCCAAAGCACCAATGTGTAAATGAAAACTCCAAGAAATCAATCATGTAACAATGCCCCATGTGAATCTATTTAATGAAAGTACCAGATTAAATTAAAAAAAAAAGGAAATAACCAAAACATTTAAAAAAAAAAAAAGCTAAGGAACATAAGATTAACAGGAGAACAATCTTTGTTCCCTGATACCAAATTAAATTCTTAAAAAGAAAATAACCAAAATATTGAAAAAAAAAGCAGCATATTATAAATGAAAACTCCGAGCATTCAATCATGTAACAACACCCCATGTGAATCTACTTAAACTACCAAATTAAATTATTAAAAAGGAAATAACTAAAACATCTAAAAAGAAACAATCTGAGTAAAATTAGATTATTAGGAGAACACACATTGTTCCCTGATACCAAATTAAATTATTAATAAGAAAATAACCAAAATTTGGGGAAAAAAATAGTCCAAGTAACATCAGATTGAGCCATACTTTGTTCAGATGATCAGGAGTATGGATTTGCCAATCGAAAAAACCTTCAGCAACTGGACCATCTTTTGGGTTCGACAAGCAGTCATGCACTATTTGATCAATAAGAGTGGTTGTCGAATCACATGTTGCCTCAACCAGTTTGTTTTGAGCAGTAGAAACACCATTACTAGACATATCATGATTATTAATGATGAAAGGCTCTAAATTCCCATAATGTAAGGGTTCCACACAGTCATTCCCATTCTCACGAGATATGGCCAATTCAATCCTTGATAACTTTGGACTGGTAGAATCAGAAGCAGGGATGGCATTAAACTCCTTACTGCCTTCTGCCAAAAGTGCTTCTAATGTGGGAGAGAGTCTCCCGTAATCATACCTGTGCAGGCTTTCTCCAACAAGACTCATGTCATTAGAATCTCTACCACCACTAGACTTATTAATAGGCACAGGTGATGGAGACTTTAGCTTCTTCACCTTTGTTAACACCATTAAACTTTCCGGATCAGAAGGCATGGTAACTTGGCAAGGCGTCTTCTCTTCAGATGCAAGACGAACTCCTGTTGAGGTAGTGAGATCTCCTGACTCTGATCGCACAATGCTACGAAAATGCATTGAAAATGCTGTTGAATCCATTGTGATATCATGGTTATCATCTGAAGCAGCAGAATCAGACAACCTTCCAGGTCGGATAAAGTTTGCAGACACAGGTCCAAAAAAGTTGTCTTCTGCAACAAGACATTTGAACAAACATTTCAAAACATGGCAATTATTAGCATTAACCATTCTATTCATTAGCTTAAATCACTAGATTTATGATATAACAGGAGACAAATATCTTTTCATCTCAGAAAATTTTAGGCAATGAGGCGTTGTATATTAATGCTTTGTTTGAGTGTTATTTTACTACTTGCTTTTTGATTCTTAAAAAGTTGCTAAGAAATAAAACACAAATAGTGAAAAGAATATTCATGTTTAATCAAAGATGAACAAAAAATGAAAACATAACTCACGTTCAAACATAATTATTATATAAGGTAAAGTAGAACATTTTATTATTCACCAAAGCTATCGAAAGAATTAGTATTTGCTTTTATATTCAAGTTGCACTTTTTGCATTTTGGTTTCCAAAACAAAAAGCAAATAACAAAATAACAACCGAAAGGCGCCTCAACAATTATGAACCCTAAGTCTTGGCAAACTAAAACAAATGCTTAAAAATTAACAATGCAACCCAAACTGACCATCATTAGAAGTAGCAGACCCCACTGTGCTACTTCCACCTGGAGACGGCGACTCCATCGGCCTCAAGAACGACTTTCTCGCACTCAAGACGTCGTCATCTTCATCCTCATCGTCATCACCACCGTTTGAATCATCACTATCCACCAAATCTCTAAAGAGACCAAGCACTGCCTTGTCCCGGTCAGAAGCTGCCCTGGGAGTGGAATCCGGCGGGGTCTCGCAGTCGTCGTCGCGTTTGAAGATATGGACCGAGGTGATCTCGCGGTCGGCAAAGCTCACGCGCCGCGACCGTTTCTTCCTGAAGGCGATGGTTTCTTCGTCCGTCTCCTGTGTGTTGCAGGGGGGTTCGTCGGGGAGTTTAGAGGCCATTCTTCCGGAGGAGAGAGTGGGGAAATTTGGGGAAATTTTCGGAATTAGGGTTCAGAAATTGAAATACATATTTTCTTTCCTTGTGTTTCAGTAGGAGTGTGGGGACTGGGGAGTGGCTTTGTGCGGGAAAGATCGTGAAGAAATTTTGAATTCGCAAGCCCTTTCTCTCTGCCCCCTTTTTTTTTTCTTTGTGTGCGCTTTTTACTCATTAACATAAAGTAATACTTTATTCATTATTTTTTGCAATAAAAAAGAAATGAGATTTTGTTTGTACCAAAAAAATGGAACGCCATTTAACCCAAAATTTTAATAGTATATTTATGTTACAACGCAATTTATTTATCGAAAAAATTGAATGATTACTTTAATTTTTTTAAATGAAAAAATATTTTAAAAAATTTAAACATAATGAGTAAAAAAAAGTCTCTAAATTAATTATAAAATTTTAAATAAATATTTATTTTTTTATTACGTTTAATGAATTGTTTATATTTAGATTTTTAATCAAATAAATTTTTATAATTAACAGTTAATTAATTAATGTTAAACAAAATATTAATTATTAATTTATATTGATGTGACATGATAAAATGATTACATGATATTTTTTTATTCTCCCTTTTAATGCCACATGTAATATTTTGATTAATGATAATTAATTAATTGTTAGTTATAAAAATTTATTTAATTTAAAATAAAATTATAAAAATTAATTGAATACAATAAAATAATAAATATTTATTTAAATTTTTTAAATAATTTAAAAATTATTTTAAATTATTAGTGCAAAAAATTTATTTAAAACTTGTTTGGCTTACATTTTTTTAATTTAAAAGCTATTATAAAGCTCTTATGTTCCAACCTATTTAAAGCATGTTTGATTTGACTTTTTTTAGTTTAAAACTATTATGAAGTTCATATGAAAAATAATAATTTTTAAAATTAAGATAAAACTGTTTGATAAATTTACTTTTTATAAGCTCTTTTTTATAGATAAGACTTTTGGTAAAACAACTTATATAAATTTTAATTTTAATTAAAATTACTATAAAGAGTATTTAATAAATCAAGAGAAAAAAATTAAATCAAATAAAAAAATATGAGTGTGAAAAAAATATAATTTCTCCTATAATATTATGAATTGCTAAAAGATAAATGAAGAATATAAAAAAATATTTGTTATTATTTTTTAAAGATTGGTTTGAAATTTATGACATTTGGAGTTGAACAAAAATAATGTTACATACAAGGAAGATAACTCAATGTGGTATTAATAATGGATCCAATCGGGTCAGAAAAATCACTTTTAGCCATTGATTTGGCAACCAATTTTCCTACCGAAATCATCAACGCTAATTCCATACAAGTCTATCCAGGTCTTGATATCCTTACTCAAAAACTTCCCCTCCATTAACACAAAGATTTTGGCTTTTATATTTTTTTCTCATTATTTAATGGATTATTTATTTTATCAAGGAGTGCTACATTATCTGTTGGTACTGTTAACTCAAATGTGAAATTCACTACTAAGTATTTTAAGGATTTTGCAATTCCTGTTGCCAAAGGAATTAAAGTCTATTTCAATTTTCTTGTAATGCAACATATTATTATACTTAAAAGAAAAAATTCTTTAAAATTGAGCTACCACAAATGAATACAAATATTGATTTTTCAATTTTCATCTAATTTATTTCAACAATTATTGACTTATTTGACAAATTATTTTAATCATAATTAACAAATATTATATACATAAAAAGAAGTTAAGAACAAATAAGCATCACATAATTGTCATATCAAACAATAAAGTAAGAAATATCAAACAATAAAAAGAGTTTTCAAAGTAAAAAAAAAAAAGATAGAAAATAAAATGAAAAACAAAACAGAAAAAAGAAACAATATTTGAATGCAGTTTTGAATTTTGGGTTTTCTTTTCTTTTAATTTTTGTAAAAACAAAAAAAAACCCTAGAAAGATGATTTGTTGAAAGGAAAAGAGAAGAGGGATATCGATAGGGAGAGAGGAAGGATATATTTTTTTAGAGAGGAACTTTTTGGAAAAAAAATAACTCTCTTACAAAGATGGCATGTTTTTTTTTAAAAAAAAAAAAAGAGAAAGAGAAAGCTCTTATTTGGAACTTTTTTTTAATTTTTTTTTTAAAAAAAGTTATTTTTTTTAAGAGCTTCTCACAAAATTCTGTTTCCAGCTTCTGTTTTTAAGAATTATATAAGCTAAAAATAAGTTAGGCCAAACAAGCATGTGAGCTGGTTTTTTTTTTTTAACTTATCTATCTCTTAAAAGTAGAAATCAAGTCAAATAAGATTTTGATAAGCTCTTAAAAAATAATTAATTTTTGTAAAAAATAAAATTAAAATAAAACCTTAAAAGAAAAACTTGAGCCTGTTTGACTTAGTTTTTTTTTTCTTTTTCAACTTGAAAGTTATTTTGAAACTCTTATGAAAAATAATAACTTTTAAAATTAAGCTAAAATTATTTGGTAAGCTCTTTTGTAAAATAAATTATATAAGCTCTAAGTTTAGTTAAAATTTACAATAACGGATATCCATGCCATCTTCAATAATTTATAAACCAAAGTGGAACAAATCTGCTTTGAGTTTATATAGATTTCAGATGTTAAAAATTAAAGAAATACGGAATAACTCTCAAAGTTGTATAACAATAATAATATTAGATTTTTTAGTAAAGAATGGAGAAAACCTTTAAATAGTATCTAAATGTAGTTTTAAATTTTGAGTTTTTTTTAATCTTTATAAGAATAAAAAAAATTTAGATTTTGCTATCCTGTTGCTCGATCTTTTATTTCTTTTTCTAGTAGGCTTTGAAGAGAGAGATAGAGAAAAGGGAGTCGGGGTGTGCAAACGGTTATTTCGGTTAGTTCGGTTTTGGATATCTAATAACCGAACTAATCGAACTCATATTTAAAAATAATGGAAACCGAACTGAACTAATTCGATTAGTTAGGTTTGGTTTTCAAAAACCGAACTTGACAATTTTTTTTGTATATATTTATTTATACTGTTTTTTTACTAAATCAATACTACAAAAATATTAAAAATTATAATAAAAAATTATAATAATAAGATGGATATTCATATAATTAAAAAGGAACTAAAGAGGAAAAGAGATTAAGTTTAGGATTTATTTTTCATGCAAAATCCCCATAATACTCTTATATAAGTTCGATTAGTTTGATTAGAAATTTTCCTAACCGAAATCGAACCGAATTAATTTTAATAACTGAGCTATCATAACCGAACTATCCAAAAAACTGAACTAACCAAACCAAAAAAATCGAACTCATTTCAGTTCGGTTCGATTGTTCGATGCGGTTCACATTTGCTCACCCTTAAGAGAGAGATAATAATTTTGCATTAGAGAAAGGTGATTTGCATAGAGAGGGAGAGGAGAGGGAGATTGATTGAGAGAGAGAGACATTTTTTAAAAAATTGGTGTGTTTTTAAAAGAAACGAAGAGAAAGTTCCTCTTTGAATTTTTTTTTTTAAGGTTTTATTTTTAAATTGCTTTTTAAGAGTTTTCTCTAAAATCTTGTTTGATTTAGTTTCTGCTTTTAAGAAGTTAACAAGCTGAAAAAAAGTTAAATAAAAAAGAAAAACTTTTTCTTCTTTTTTTTTTAAAAACATGTCAGCTTTTCAAAAAATACTTTTCTCTCTCAATCAATCTTTCTTTGCAAATCACCTTTTTCCAACACAAACCACAATTTTCTTCTCTTTTACCTCTCTCTCTATACAAAGACTAATAGAAAAAAAAGAAAAAAAAAACAAAAGACATTACAATAAAATAGCAAAATTTTAGATTTTTTTTGTTCTTATAAAGATTAATAGAAAAAAAAGACTTAAAATTCAAAATTGCATTAAGATATTTTCGTGCTTATTTGGCTTGTCTTTTTTTCAATTTATTTACCTCTTAAAAGTAAAAACTAGACTAACACATGATTTTTGAGAAGCTTTTAAAAAAAAGTTACTTTTTTTTTAAAAATAAAATTAAAAAAAAAAAGAGTTTAAAGGAAAGCTTCAATAAGAGCTTTCTCTTATCTTCTTTTAAAAACACGTCAGTTTTTCAAGAAATGCCTTTTTTTCAATCAATCTTTATCTCCTCTCTCTTCTTTTGCAAATCACCCTTCTCCAATTTAAAATCACAATCTCGTTCTCCTCTACCTCTCTTCAAATATTACTAAAAACCAAGAAAAAAAAAAAGCAGAAGACTCAACAACAAAATAGTAAAATCAAAAATTTTTTATTTTTACAAAGATTAAGAGAAAAGAAAATAAAAAATTCAAAGTTGCATTTAAATACTATTTAAATGTTTTCTCTCTTTTTCATCAAAAAATCTAATGTTATTACTATTATACAAGTTTAAGAGTTATTCCGTCTCTTTATAGAATTTTTTGATTTTAACATTTGAAATTGTATACAAGTTTCCGCTTTGATTTATTGGGTAATTAAAAATGATATGAATACTCTGATAATTCCAATCAAAATTAAAAGTTGTATAATTTATTTTGTCAATCAGCTAACCAAATAGCTTTAACTTAATTTTAAAAACTATTATTTTTTTTATAAAAGCTTCACAATAACTTTTAAGCTTAAAAAAAGTTAGGTCAAAGTATATATCTAATTTCTGATTAAGATTATTTTTCTTATATAGAGGTTGTTTTTTTTCTTATATAGAGGTTAATTTCATTAGAATCCTAGTTTGTTGTCATTTCTACAAATTTTTTTCTTTTATAAAAGCAAAAGGCAAGAAGGTAATTTGTACATAAGTAAATAAATATACAATATATGTAACGAATCAACATGTTTTATTACGTTTTATTTATTTTTCATTTTTTAACGAAAATTGTTATAGTATTATTGTTTTTTATATTTTCACTTTTATGATAGAAGCTTCTGAATTACAAAGTACTCATTGTCTTTACAATTACAAAATTATGATTAATTATGTAAATTAATTAAATACTTTGTTCGAGTTTTTAAAATTCAAATCTCCAAATTCACAAATTATCTAGACTAACCAAAACATAATCAACCATTGATTGTGTACCAGAGTAACACGCACCTATTCTCGTTTCCTTCGTTCTCGTCCTACTGTCCTTTACTCTCACGGTCAATATTCCCTTAAGCTTTTATGCACATTTTAAATATCCAACCAAAAAATATGATGCATGAAAAGAGAAATTCTATACTCTCAAAACATTTTGTGGTACGTTTGGTTAGCGAAATAGACATGAATGGAATAGAATAGTTATTATGTGGGAATAGAATGAGGTGGGAATAAAATAGAATAGTTATTACTTAGTTTGGTATGACAAAGAGAATTGGACAAGAATAATTATTATAACTTATTGTAGTGTTTGGTTGGTAACAATAATTTTGGAATAAGAAAGGAATAGAAAATAAAAAGACAAAAACACATTTTATTATTTATATGACATTTTATTTTTATTAGATTTTTTAAATATTAATAATCTAGAATTAAATTAAAATATTAATAATTAATAATTTAAATATTAATATTTTATTTAATTTAAATATTATTATGATTAATTTTTATTTTATTTTATTTTTTAAATATTAATAATTGGTAATTTATTTAAAATATTAATAATTGATGATTTAATTATTAATATTGTTTATATAATTCAAATGATATTATGTTTATTTATTTTTAATTTATTTTGTTTTTAAATAGGAATAATTTATAATTTATTTTATTAATAATTGATAATTTAAATATTAATATTTTAATTATAATTTAATATTAATATTTTAAAATATTAATATTTTATTAAAAATTTGAATCAAGTGAGAGAAAGAGGAGAGAGAGAAAAATAATATTTTATATAAATAAAGTTGTAATTTTTCAAATTTGTAAGGGATATTTTTATTTTTATCAAATTTTAAATTTATTCCTCAATCATGGAATAGCTAATACCATAAGGGAAGGTGGTATTAGCTATTCCTTGATTTTAAAAGATTTTGGAGAATAGCCATTCCATAGATCATTTTTCAACCAAACTAAGGAATCAAAATTCCTTGGGAATAAGCCATTCCCCCAACCAAACATGCTATTGGAGTTTTAAGCACTACACTTCCCACTATATCCGACAATAAATAAAACATGTTAGACAGCCTGGGCAATATGATCAACGTTATAAGCACTACTACACTTCCATATATATATATATCTATCTGCCTGCATGCGTCGATTACACCTCAGCTTCTGCTTCCTACGACAGCTTGACGCTTAACCATAGAATGCACGCCATGGCTCTCGACCACCACTGCCTGACTTTGCTGTAGGAATCCAATTAGTTTTCATTTGCTCTCTCCGGAAGTATGTGCCAGTGGTGCTTGCCATGAGCTCTCCTATCTCATAGAGGGTCTGAGAAAAACCATTTTCCAATACATCCAAATTAATCTCAAAATCTTTTTAAGATGTCAGGAACAAATTGAAATCAATTAACAAGCAATGCATCACTCCCTTTGTTAGAGGCAAAATCAGTATTGATCTGGTTTCCCACATCAATCCTTGCTCACCTATTCAAGTCATTATCACAATTGCTTTAAAGTTGCCAAAGAATGATTACCTCTTGGTCCTCAATTAAAGCTTCATTAAATGGGCTTTGGCTTCTTTGCCCAACTATAATAGAAGTTGGCAAGTTTGCAGCACGGACTATCTGAAGAAAGCAAGCTAAAGGCTCATAATGAATTTGCAAAGATAGGGGAGGCTTCTGGGTTTTGGCAGCAATGACTCGACTTGCATCGGTCTCTGGGCCTACTTGAATACCATAAAGAGGAAGCTTGTTGCTATTTGTTGTTAAATTTCCACCTTCCAACTTAAGCTTTGATGCTGGCACAAGAAAAGGGGCTACGATACTGGGTACGGTAGATGATATGCGCTTGGCATCTGCTATTTTAGCCAGAACTGCATTTATAGCATGTGACAGTATTGGTGGCTCCAAATGATGTAGCATCACCATTGTTGCCTGAAACAGAGTAAAAGGGAAGATAAAATTTCCATAAAACATTTAATTGCTCATGAAACTAAGATGTCTTATGTGGCAAAGGAAACAATCAAGTGATAATTTCAGAAGCAATGATGCAGTGGATTGATACACCCATACTAGGCCAAATGGCCTTAATTCTTTATTCAGAAGGAACAATCTTTCTCAAGGTTGATTATTTCACCACTAAGATTGCCAAATACATGATACCATATTTCATAAGTTTTTGATGACAAGATGCTTAAAAGGAAAAGCATGCCAGCTAATATTCGAATCCATTCCATATGTCTTCTCAACCAGTCACACTCATCAAAACTATCCTCAGTTCAGATTATGTCCCTTATTCTGCAAGTCCTTAAATCACATTCCTATTTCCTCACCCTCGGCCAACCACAGCTCCATGCTTTTCCCTTTTAGTTCTTTTGAGTTCAGAATATTGCATACGCCAATTTTAAAATGTGGCAACCTCTTCGTAGATCATGTAGGATTTGAGCTATTGCAGTAAATTAGTGATAAAGAGAAGAATGCAATGTTTCGGCTATGGACTTCCACAAGGCATTCAATGATACAATTAAAAGTGCGTAAATATGCAGTAGTGGGCTAAAATGAAAACCATCAAAGAGGCAGGATCACAACATTTTTAAATTAGTCCCCAAGGGAACGCTCTAAAGGTTAGAACTTCAAAATTTTTCAACTTGAAAATCTAAGGTTTGAATCTTGGAGACGGCATTGGTTTATGAGGTGGGAGAGGGTCCCCTCCCTTCCTAATGAGCTTCTATATACCCAAAAATATAAAACCCCTCATGTATGAAATACAGAAACCCACCCTAAAAATTGAAACTGCCAATCTGAAGAATCCATTTTCCCTCTTATTTTACCAGGATACACAACTTCCAAAAAGAGGTAGCTCGATATGACTCCTCATTCACAATCAAATTTACAAGCAAACCCGCAACATTACATTCAAAAAAGAATTTTGAAATTAATCGCAAAAGAAATGGTACCTTCGCATTGTCTTCATCCCTCAATTGAGCCACAGAACCAGTCAAATTTAGATATTTGTGATCGTATTCCCGTAATCCCAGGTGGAGTAACTCAAAGCTGAAAGGAAAGAAACATCGAAAAGGCAGCTTTCTTAATCCGGGTTTTCAACGAAGATCACCCAGAGAGAGAGAGAGAGAGAGAGAGAGAGAGAGAGGACTTACACTTTATTATAAGGGTAGGGGGTAGGGCAGAGACCTTGGGCGATGGCGTTTGCGAATCCATCTTCGTCGTCGTAAATGAAGAAGACGTTCGAAGCCACCTTCATTCTCCATAGCTCTCTACTTTGGCTTTGGTCGCTGTTTTGGAGTGAGAGTGATTCCAGATTTTCCTCTAGATCCATGGAGGTAGTAAGGCACTCGATGACGATGGCAGGAAATGATTCTTGGAGAAATATAACAAGTTGCAGCAGCAGAGGTAGTAGGAATATAAAAAACAAAAGGCAGAAATGTTTCTATTAACTTCTACATTTCTTGCAATTCAAGTTCGGCCCCAGCTAGCAGTCCAGACTTGCAGATTTGGTCTTATTTGGGTAATTGGGTTGCATTTGGCATAGATTTACCCGGTTCGACTCAATTAGACTATTTTATTAATAATATAATATTTTTTAACTTTTTTATTTATTAACACTAAAAATTATGAAACATCAATTTTATATAACATATTAAATACATTAAAATTAAAACTTTTTCTAAACTTCATGAAAATAAAAAGGTACGAATAATTTGGAACAAAAGGAGTATATATTTATTTAATTTTAATTTTGAAATAGATTTAAAATATTTAAAAATAATATAAATATATATTTTATTATTTTTGTAATAAATAATATGTAAAAATAGATGAATTAAGCTAAACTCAGAATTAAAAACGGGAAAATTGGTAAGCCTGCAACTTGAGCTCCACCTTGACATTAATAAAGGGAAGCTCAATAAACTTGGTGTGAGTCTAGTTTAACTCGACTCATGATCATTTTTACTTATCTATTATATAGTTGAATGATTTTGTTGTCTTAGCTTGACCTAATAAATTAATTATTTGAGTCAATAAATTTAGGGATGAATTTTTTCTTTTACCTCTCAAAGATAAGTTGCTTTTGAAAATGATTTTTTTAATTTTAATTATTTTTAGTTAAGAAAAAAGATTTTTGGATCAAATTACTTTTAATAAAATCTCTTTATATTCAAGTTATACGATCTGAATTTGAGTTGACCTAGAAATAGTAACTGAAACAGCTCCATCAAGAGGAAGTGCGGTAGCAGTTGTAAACATGAGGAGGAGAAGAACAAGCAGTGCGACCTCGGGAAAAGCTACCGAGACTATGCTGTAGTTTTACACAAATGATGCACCAAGGCTCAAAATCTCTCAAAATGTCCTACTTGTCATGAGCATTGGTTTCATTGCTTTTGTTGCCATTCTCCATGTCATAGGCAAGTTGTACTTTGTTTATAAAGAGGCTTGAAAAGTGTATTAATATTAGCAAAATCAAGTTCCAATATGCTAATTTTCAATTTTGCTTTGATAGATTCGATTTCTCACTCTTTTCTTTATAATACCAGTATATTTTAATTTTCTTTTATTAAAAAAATAAATAAAATAACCTAAAAGCTAATTATCCAAATTAAAGGATTTTGGATAATATCTTTTTGTCCAAGTCTATTTTATCCTAAGAGTAATGTTAACGTTGAATAATTTTTCAATACATATTCATTTTCATGACAAATTATTTTTTGATTTTAAACATTTATCTCTCTTGTGAAAGTGTTTAACTTCAAGAATTTATGTTCTAGTGAAATACAAAAAAAGAGAACATGTTACACGCTACGTTTAAAAAATATTTTTATTACATGTTTTGTTCAAAAAAATATTGTTACAGTTGAAAAAAAATTGTTACATGTTTTAACTCAAAAAGTTTATGTTGTAGTAAAATATAAAGGAGCAAGTTGCATGCCATGTTTAATAACAGAAAAAGAAAACAAAATGACACTACAAGCCTAAGCAGATGTTACACACTTCAGTAGAAGATGTTACATACCAAAACTTCAGCTGCAGATGTTACACGCTAATGTCAAATCTTCAACACTAGATATCACACGCCAAGGTCAAAACTTTAACATCAAATGTTACACATCAAAGCTAAAGCCGAAGATGTTACACATAAAAACTTCAGCAGCAGATGCTACACGCCAAGGTCAAAGCTTAAGCACTAGATGTTACATGTCAAGGCCAAAGCTTTAGCATCAAATGTTACACACCAAAGCTAAAGCCGAAAATGTTACACATTAAAACTTTAGTAGCAGATGCTACACGCCAAGGTCAAAGCTTTAGCACCAGATGCTACATGCCAAGGCCAAAGCTTCAGCATTAGATATTACAAGCCAAAGCTTCCTTCTTCCTACTGATATCACACATCCAGGCATGAATCACTTTGTTACACGCCAAGACATGAATTGCTTTATTACATGCCAAAGCATGTTCTACCAGATTTGAATCACTGAAAAACTCAACATCAATGAATCCAAGAACCTGTTGTTACTCACTATGTCATGCTTTTTAATCTGTAGATCGACGATAGAGGGTTTTGTGAATGTAAACTAATAAATCCAAAAATATATTATTACCTTTCATATTATGCTATTTGGTCTATAGATCGACGATGATATGGTAAGATGATGAGAAATGATGATGGTGGTAAAATTAGAGAGTTGGACGACAAAAGAAAAAAATAAAGAGTACGACAGAATGGGGAGCACAACAGACGAATGACGAGAGAGAAAAATTGAGAGCATTTAATTTGTTTGAAATTATTATAAGGGTATTTTTATCATTTTATGACTAAAATTAAAAAACAGTTAACTTTATAGTGAAGGATATTTCTGAAATGAGCTTATGAGGAAAACCATTTCTTACAATTTTCTCATAAATTTAACTATTTTTCTCTATTAATTAAGTAAAGTAAAATGTTTTTCAATTTTTACTCTAAACTCCATTGCATTCCATATATGAAAATTTTTTACAATTAAAGTCAACTAGAAAAAATGACATTGAATTTTGTATCCAAATATTCACAATATATTTACAGCCCGTTTGGTACGAGGAATCACTCTCAGCTATTATTTTCGCCCTTGTTTGGTTGGCAATTTGGCAAGAAATAACAATTCTTTAAGTTTTACCTTTTTTTTTCAAAATTAGTAGAAAACTATCTTTAACTAAACGTAACCCTTACTATTAGTTATTCCATGTCTAATGGAATAGCTTCCAAAGTCGTTAAGAATAAATTACCTCTCATAAGTTTAAAAAATTACAACCTTACCCATATAAAATCATTTTTTCTCACACGTCCTTTTTCTCTTCTAGCCACATTGTTCTCTTTCACCGTTTCCAGCTCCATCAGTCGCCACTGGCTCTCTCTCGTCCATTCTTCCAGCTGCGTTGCTCTCTTCCACTGTCAACCTTTCCAACTCCGCTTGTAACCGTACGTCCACCTTAGATAAGGTACTTGTTTGATGTAAAGGAAAATGGTAACTCCCTTTTTTTTATTCATTGTTTGATGTTCTGGGATGAACACTTCTCAAAATGATGATGTTTGCTAAGGAGCTTAATTCATTCTGTCATCTGATCATTGTTTAAGAAAAGATCATAGGTATCTGTTTTTGTATGTTGCTATGTTTATCTTCTCTTTGCAAAGGAATTTATGTCATGGAAGCATATTTTAGTGTACTAAAATTATAAAACCATCAAGGCCTAGTGTTGGAAATGTGCTCTTTTGTATTGAAAGGAACATTACATTTACCCAACTGAATAGAAAAACCATTTTTCCAGCCTCCAGAGATGTCACGAAGTAAACCTCCCGCAACAGCTTGTTGTAATGAACGTTTATATGCACCATCAAGATTTAAAGCAATCTAGTCCATATGGGGAAATGACCAACCAATAAAACTTTTTACTTGTGGGTTAATAGAAGGCCTTCCAAACTCCGAACCAAAAGAGAGGTGAGAAACTAGCTTTAGACCAACTATTCACAAGACACAAATGACTTTCTCCTGAGATTTCTTTCCCATTAAAAACAAAACAATTGCACCACTTTCAGAGGAGCCAACAAGTTACTCCAAAGATAATTGACCAACAAATATCATTGATTAGATCCTTACCTCTACTGAGATTAAGAGATAGCCACGTTGATGCAAATGGAGCAAAAAAAAAAAATTGTCATGTTGCTCTTAAGGGACAATTCTTGCACTACAAAAAATTTGGCTATTTCCAACAGAAATTTCCGTTGGAAATAGGTCTTTTTCCGTTGGAAATGTTTATTTCCAACGGATTTCTAACGAAAAAGTCCGTTGAAAATTTCGTCGGTATAAGCCTTGTGGGCAATACTTTCCGTTGAAAATCCGTTGAAAATCTGTTGGAAATTTCTCACGAAAAATTCCGTTGGAAATTCGTTGAAAATTGGAATTTTTAGTCTTTTTTTAAGAAATCCGTTGGAAATTTCCAACAAATTTCCAACGGAAATTTCGTTGAAAAATTCAATTCCAACGGAAATTGCCCAACGAAAAATTCCGTTGGAAAGTATATTTCCAACGAAAAATCCGTTGGAAAATTTTGATCTATTATTTTTATAATAAATTTTCATAAAAAATTACCATTTTTGTTCTCAATACTAAATTTAATTCTGCATTCAACTGTAAAATATATTAAATAAAAACACATTACAAAATTAAGATTCAAGTCCTAACATCTAATTATAAATTATCCTTAACACACAATATATAATATAATTTGATACATATGAATATTAAACATAACATCCTTAAAAAGTATCCAAGTGTTTGCTCTGAAAATTATACATCATGTGAGGGAATTTTTTTCTTACTTGTCAAGTCTTGAAGGTCCCGCATCGCCAAGGGTTGAACGCGCATTACTCATGAACATGGTTTCCATACGTGCCATAAATTCACTCATGCCTTCCGCCATCACATTTCTCATTTCTTCATGTATTTCCCCACGTATTTCCTCACGTATCTTATTCAAGTTTTGTGCAAGATTTTTCACTTTTTCTTCCAATGCATTTGCGGGACTGTTAAAGTTTGAGTTGAGAGTGGCACATGCAGACTCAGATGTTGCTACATTGGATTGTGTTCCAGTTAGTAAAGCTGTCGCAGGGACACGAGTGCCAAACCCATACACGTGAGTGCGTGTAGTCTCCTTCCTTCCAATTGCTTCAGTCCAAGCACATGGATCGAATTTCGACTGAGAAGATGACTCATCGCCATACTTCTGTGATAGTACAGAATTATACAGTTCCTACATAAAAACCATCATTAATGATTAATATTGAAGTAGAACATCAACTTAGAAGAAATAGTCAAAATAAATGAATTTTTATTTACACTCGTAGACTTGGACTTGTTATCAATAAAATCACCATGACCCCCTGAGCGCTTATGAGTACGGTTGAAAACTTTCAAGAAAGTAACATCTCGTTTCAGCTCAATTGCCTGAATTTATTAACAATTGTATTTAGTCAATCATAATCTATATATATATATATATATATATATATCTTGATATATATAACATGTATAGCAAAACCAAAATCCAATATATATGTAAACAATTTAAATAAAATTCATGGGAAAACATACATATTAATTCTGAGTAACATTAATTCATACCATCCTTTTTGCATGAACCACAAATGGAATTGAACTGCTAGTGTGCTTTGGAATGCTTCCTTCTTTTGGCGTTAAACGATTTTACCTTGCTTGTCACAATTTGTTTTGCCACTCTTCTGTACCCCATACTGTATCGATCAGGGTGTCCCATATTTCATTTGTGATCCATTCCCTCGACATGCCTCTGCATTCTGTAATGTTGTTAGTTTTAGCTTCAATCATTGCTTTATGCCTTTCTTCTAAAAGCATGTCTCTTAATCGATGGGAACAAATTTTTTCCCATATGCGTCGAACTACAACATCTTTATTTGCAGACCACACACACTTTTCCTACAACATAATGTAATACAATAATTTAACAAAGTTATACAAATTAATGGAAAAGTGTACGCTTAAAAAATATATAACAAACATAATACCTGAAATTTGCTAAACATTAACTCTTTGATATCATTAGGGACTTTCCTCCATGTCGACCATGGACCATGAAAGTGATTTTTGATGATCCGTGTTATTGTAGATGTGACCCCTCTCTCGAAAAAAGTGCTTGTAAAATATTTCAAATAATTGTATATATTAAAATTAAAAAAATTATAAATTGAGTTGAAAAATATAACAAGTTTAACAAGATAACATACCTATCCCCAATAGGAGTTATACGCAGTCTGTTCGATGGATCCACAAGAGTCTGTAGTCCTACACTAGGTCCCCTACCTCTTGATCTTGACGATTCCTCATTTGCATTTCCACTAAGATCAATAGATGGTGATCTTGTAATATCATGTGTAGATGTCTCATTTTCTACTTGCTCTGCAAATACATCGTACAAAGATTGTGTCTCAAATGGCACATCATTATTTTGCTGCTGCACCTGTTGTGGAATGTATATATCATCACACGCTTGGGAACTTGTAAGCACAGCCATATTCCCCGTTGCATATGAAGACCTAGGTCTCGGTTTTGATTGCTTCCCTTTAACCATCGTTCCTGCAATTTACAACATGTTGTTAAAATCCCATTAGCAATTATTATTAAAATGATTATTATTATAACAGAATAAACAACATCAGTTCATAGCATTGACACATGTAATTCTTAAAATTGAGAAGCAAAACAGCAATTATATATTAATTAATTTCAACATTTAAATCTTGATTTAAACGCAAACGTTCTAATTTTACATCATATCAAAATACTTTAATATTATAAAATTTAAGTTCAACAATACTGTAAAAATAAAATATTAAACCAATATCCTACGTGGCTACAGTCATCATTCACTTCCTTATTAATCAAACTCATGTTCTGCATTATTATCACTATCATCATTATAAGTTTCACACTCGTCGTGCTCCACATGATCTTCATCTTCATCTTCATATTCATCCTCATCTTCATCTTCATCATCATCTTCATTATCTTCTCTTTCCATGTCGTCTTCTTCATCTTCATCTTTATCGATATCATCTTCTTCATCCTCAATCGATGGATTAACCTCTTCATAATCACCAGTCGCTAACTCTGTTAAATCAACTTCCTCTGATTGAGTACTACTAATTGAATTGGACACATTTTCTTGGTATACTCATTCATTCAAATCACTTTCATTTTCTCTATCACCACTAATAGGAATTTGAAATCTACTCCTAGCTTTTGTTTTAAATACTGCCCACCAATCACGTCGATATCTTATTCTTGATGGATAACTACTATAATAAACTTGGTGAGCTTGGGCAACTAAAACAAATGGTTCATTACTGGCCAGTATTGAGTTGTAATTGACATCAACAAGACCATGCAATTGATTTACCTTTATTCCTTTTTCAGTATCAAACCAATGACACTTGAATAGAACAACTCTATTCCCTATACCAAAATACTCCAACTCGATTATATCCACTAAGATGCCATAAAAGTCACGCTCATGATCATTGTAAAAACTTCCTTTTATGCAAACCCCACTATTCATTGTCTTACGATTTTTTCCGTAGTCTAAGGTGTGAAACTTGAAACTGTTTACAAAATATCCACTGTAACACCTTATCATACGTCCAGGACCATAAGAGATTTCAATTAAATGTTGGTCTATTTTCTCATTATGCTTTGCAACCTACAAACAATTGATACAAGAGAATAAAATAATAAATAACATAATAAAAAAGGAATGAATTAATTAAAAGTTCACTTCTATGTTAAGGAAACTTACATAATTTTTAAACCATTTAACAAATCTCGCATCATGTACTTTCTCCAATTCCTCTTCCGAAATTTCCACAACATCTCCCTTCACAATTTCATCAAATATCCTATCATAATATCCACGACTACATGATTAACTTAAATCTTATTATAGGGTATTAACAAGTTAAAAAAGTCATGGTACTTACGTTATATATGGCAACATCTCTTCACAATTCATTTAAACACATAACTCAACAGCATAAAACTCATCCTCATCTAAAAATCGAGATTTATCACATGAACCAAAAGCTCACCTCGGGTGAGTGAAAATTGAAAGACGACCCATAGAGTCCACCTCTCCCCCATCATCATTATGTGGCATTCGATTTACTTTTGTTCGCACAGCAAGTTCAAAATACCATGAGCAGAATGAGGAAACTTCCTCGATAACATAAGCCTCACATATAGATCCTTCAACAGAGGCACGATTTTTTACTTTTTTCTTCAACTGTTGCAAAAACCTAACAACCACAATATTCATCAATCTTATGATGTACTTTTAACTCTTCAAAATAAATCATAATTGAAAACAAATAACAATTATTTTACCTCTAAAATGGATACATCCATCGATACTGGATGGGTCCACCAACCTTGGCCTCGTAAGGTAAATGAATCGGTAAATGCTCCATCAAGTTAAAGAAACCCGGAGGAAATATCCTCTCTAGTTTGCATATAGTTTCACATATTTTTCCTTGCAACGTTTCCATATGATCAATAGGCATTTCAGTTGCGCACAAATCCCTAAAAAATTGAGATATATCAATAATTGAATCCCAAATTCTTTGAGGCAGCATATCACGGAATACAATTGGGAGCAATCGTTGCATAAAAACATGACAATCATGACTTTTCATCCCATAAATCTTGTAATCAATCTCATTAACACACCGAGAAATGTTCGATGCAAAACCATCTGGTAATCTCAATTGTTTAACCCAAGCACAGACATTTCTTATTTCCTCCTTATTTAATGTGTAAGCAGCCTTGGGCTTGTACAGTTTTCCATTATTTTCCACCAATTCCAATTCTAGCCGCTTGCAATACACCTTCAAATCTTGTCGTGCCTTTATGTTGTCCTTTGTCCTTCCTTTAACATCCATCACTATGTTGAGTATATTCTCAAAAAAATTACGTTCAATATGCATAACATCTAAATTGTGACGAATAAAAAGCATATGCCAATAAGGTAGAGACCAAAATATACTCTTCTTCACCCAATTGTGACAAACACCATATCCTGAACTCTTTCGCTCACCATATTTTGTTTCGAATGGGAGATAAGGAAGCCCATTCAAACGTGTCAATATTTCTTTGCTTGATAATCGAGGAAATGGTAAGTCATGTTCAACTCTTTTTTTAATAAATTTGTCTCTGTGCCTCTTAAAAGGATGATTAGCTGACAAAAATTGTCGATGACAATCAAAGAAACAAGGTTTCCTACCATGTTCTAATATGAAATATTTAGAATGTTCCATGCAATATGGACATGATAATCGTCCATGTGTACTCCACCTGACAACATACCATAAGCAGGAAAATCATTAATTGTCCATAATAATGCTGCCCTCATATGAAAATTTTGTTTCTTATATGCATCATAGGTCACAATACCTTCTCTCCACAATAAAGTCAACTCATTAATCAAAGGCCTCAAGAAAACATCTATATTTTGACTTGAACTTTTCTTACCCGGGATAACCATGTTAAAAAATTTATATTGTTGTTTCATATACATTAATGGGGGTGAATTATACACATAAAGCATTACTGGCCAAACAGAATAAGGCTTGGTAGTCGATCCAAAAGGGTTGAAACCGTCAGCACATAACCCGAGTCTTACATTTCGAGGTTCCATTGCAAAGAATTCATGTGTGTGATTGAAGTGTTGCCAAGCCTCACCATCAACAGGGTGTCTAAGGAGTCCATCATCACTGTGGTGTTGCGCATGCCACGTCATATGTTCAGCAGTTTTACATGACATATAAAGCCTTTGAAGCCTCGGTATAAGTGGCAAGTAACGCAAAATCTTGTAAGGAATTTTCTTATGCCTTCTCACACTTGAATTCCTCTGTTTATACCGAGGATGTCCACATACCTGACAATGCTCAAATGTAGCGAGTCGCTCATAAAATAACATGCAATTGTTCTTACAAGCATCAATTTTGATATATCCCAAACCAAGCTTTGCTACCTTCTTCTTCATTCTATAAAAGTCGATAAGTAAATTCTCATCAGATGGCAACATATTCTTTATTATCTCCAACAGTTGATCAAAACATGATTCACTCAAATTGTACTCCGCCTTAACATTTAACAGTTGCGACATAGCTGAAAGTGTTGTGTGCTTTGTGCAACCTACCCACAAAGGTTCCTCTACATTGCTTAACAAAGAGTAAAAGGAAGATGCATTTGGATTGGGATCTTCTTCCACAAAGCTAGACTCATTTTCAGAACCATGGTTGAAAGTAACTTCGGGACGCATAACATCCCTAACCATTCTAGTATATGGATTTTCTATTTCATCTTCATAGATAGGTTCTCGAAAAGCAGCATCTCCCTCAAATCTAAGGGATGGTTCAACTCTAGATCTACTTCTTGATGATTGTCCAACACGATCTTCCCCATGTAAACTCCAAATTGTGTAAGCCCTAGTAAAGCCACGGTTTAGGAGGTGTTCTGTGACTTTATCTTTATCTAAGAACTTGTTGTTACTAGATCGTGTGCAAGGGCATCTAATTTTATTCTTCCACATAAATGTAGTCATCGAACATGCGAAATTAATAAATTCAGTAACTCCATTTACAAATTCAGCTGTAATGAATCTATTATGTAATCGACGGTACATCCAAGAGCGATCTCCCGACATTTTATAATCTTAAGTATCACAGAATATCATTATCAAGACTAATTCGTATTGATGGAAACAAAACAATTTGTTAAACCCTACATTCAAATATGTATTCGTGTTATATATATATATATATATGTATATATTCAAAATTACATATATTTTGCAAAGTATCCCTTATAGTACAAATTATTGCATACATGAATTATCCATTAAACCTAAGAAAATGGTTTATATTTATTAAGATATCATCAGATTGAACAGCATGAGTATTGTGGATGGGTCAAAAAATATATGTACTATTATCCGTTGGAAAGGCTAGTATCATTATTTATAAAATTGAAGTTTAATAAGGGTGGTCAGTTATCAAATACCAACAAGTAATTGCTTGTGTGTTTATCTTACTCACCTCGAAAATTAGACCAAAACTCAATCAAGTTTTGAAGCAAACCGAACACAGGTTTGATGCTTCCAGAGCCGACCTTATCTTTTGACTGAATTATATGCAATGAAGCATTTAGGCTTGTAACCGAAAATCAAATAATTAAAACACAATAACATCATTAAAAATACAAATGGCGCATCAATTGATAAACAAATTTTGATAAACATCAAATAAACAAGATATACAAAATTAACCCCTAGGGCTAGGAATGTTAACGACTCATGTACCCTAAACCCTAATTTTCCTAAACCGAACCCTAACCCTGTAAAAACTCAACTACCCTAACCCTATTAACTACCCGAATAATTTTTTCAAAATACCCTAACCCTAACCGTATTACATTTTTACTACCTTATAATTACCCTAACCTGTTTAAAAATATGATTATATTAAAAAATTATTAAAATCTTCTTTATACAATTTCTCAATGTATACCCTAATCTGTATAGATAAACAATCATATTTATCTACGTATTTCATAAAATTAACTACGCATTAATTTTTCTTCCACAAAAAAATTTAAATTTAAATTTAAATAATAAAAAACAAATATCTTAAACTTAAAATTAAATAACAAAAAATAAATATATGGGGAACCAGACAACAACATTATCACCAAATTCACAAGTACGAAAGTACTAATTACAATCTAGGGTAATGAAAAAGTATCTCGTAAACTAAGGACAACATCGACATTGGCATGTATAAAATTTAATTTTTAAGGTATCAATTTTCAAAAACATACAGCCATGGTTGAATCATCAAATCTTGTTTGCATAACAATTATTAAGAATGAACCTAGTTTAACAAAATCCTATACCAAAATCTCAGCTGGGGAATATTAATGGCGTGGGCTTGGGGTAACACAGAGGCAGTCGGTAGGGAGTGGCTGTGGCTGGGCGGTTGGGGAGAAAATTCAGATGAACCGATGAAGGAGTCGAGCGTGGCATGGTAGGTTGGCAACTAGGGAAGAACAAGGGCGTGGAGCTTGGGGAGACACCCACGCAGTTGGCAGACCCTGGCTGTGGTTGGGCTGTTAGAGAGAAAAGGTAGATCAACCGATGAAAGACCCGAGCTTGGCGTGGTAGGCTGGCAACTAGTTGTAAACACCTTACTTTTAATGTATTGCAGAGACCACAACCCATCACAATTCACAAGTGTAGCATAGGGGATCTGGGGGCCAAAACCTCAATTGTAAAAATTCCTAAAATCCCTACCAACCCAAAAACACACAAAGCCAAAATCAATTCCCTAGTCTAGCAACCAGAAACCTCAATCCACAAACCAAATAATACCAAACAATACAAAAAAAAATCTGAATATGAAAAAATATATACATAGACAAATAGAGCTTTGGGTGAAGGGGTGCCAACCGTCGGTGGGAGTTTATGGAGTTTGGGGTTTGTGCCGTCGGTTTTAGAGAGAGTGTTGGGGCATCGGGCTTGCCGCTGACGAAAGGAAAAAGTGAGAGAGAGAAGATCTGGGTTATTGTGCCGTTGATTATAGAGAAAGTTGGGTCGATTTGGCCTTGTGTCGTCGGCTGAAAAAGGAAGAAGCGAGAGAGACAAGATTTGGGTTGCTGTGCCGCCGATTCTAGAGACAGCTGGGGCTTCGGGGTTGTGTTGCGGACTGAAAAAGGAAGAAGCGAGAGCCAACCAGATCTGGGTTTTTGTGCCGTCGGTTGTAGAGAGAGCTGGGGCTTCGGCCTTCCGTCGCCGACTGGAAAAGGAATGCCTTTAGAGAGAGCTGCGGGTCGGGGAAGAACAATTGGGGAAGGAGTAGGCTGAAGGAGGGAAGGAGTGGCACCCGAATAGAAGAGAAGAAAAAAAGGAAACAGAGGGGTCAGGGGGGGTGGGATGGGCAAGTAAAATTTATTCCTTTTTTAATTATTTTAACATAAAAAACTATTAATAAATATTTAACATTTGGATTAATGTGCTAAAAACACATTTGCTATATAAATTTTATAAGTATGAAAATTATCATTTTCATAATATTCTTATAAAAAATAAATAAATATTTATTAAAATATTTATAGTGTATCTAAAAAATAGGAATTATGTTTTTTTAAATAAATCAAATTTATATAAAACATAGTTATCAAAAGACCTTATAATTTAATTAATAATCATAAATTTATTGATTATATGAATTAATTTGTCTTTATTTACATGAAATTTAAAAAAATTTCTAAGTAAAAAAACTATTCTAATATCACAACTTCTTTTTAAATTATTAAGTTTATATATTAAAAATTTATATAAACAAAAGTATATATATTACGTCATCTTTACTTTATAATACAATAGTAATTATATTTTTTATAAATAAACATATTATATAATATAAAATGTATGTGTTAAAAGATATTACAAGTTTTATATTATAAAGTATATGTATTATAAGTATTATAGTGTATATATTGTAAATTGATATAAACAAAGGTATATATATTATTTAGTAACTCATTTATATAATAGTAATTACAAGTTATAGTAACATAATATATAATAGAATGTGTGTGTGTTAAAAGACATTACAAGTTATAGTAACTATAAATGGTGTGTATATATGTGTGTGATTTGGATCCTATTACATTAATCATCTAAATGAAATTTACTATAACCTTACATAAATTATATCTTCACATATATATATGTAGACCCTTATTTAATATATCTCATATTATTTATCGATTTTTTTCTTAAATCATAATTGTTTATATATATATTTATTTTATATAGCTCTCGGTCAGAATTGCATGAATACATAGATATAATAAAATGATATTTTTTAAGCACAAATATTAATAAGTTTATTATAAAACTTCAATCTTAATTTACATATATTAGCTAATTACAATTAAAATGTAAATAAAGTAATATATACATTTTAATATGATTTTTATATCAAATCATGGTTTTTTATAAAATATAAAATTTTACATAGAAATTTTTTTCAATTTTGGAATAATATAACATTACCCTAATTCCGTAGTATTAATCAATATTGTATGATTCATTCAAGTTAAAAAAATTGTACAAAATTATTCAAAGGAAAACAAATTTAAACAGAGCCCAAAATTTTACTTCAATAACTATGTATTTGCTTAAAAAGATATCTAAATTTTTTTAAAAAATTTAAATTATATAATTTTTTAACATTATTATTATTTCCAACGGAAAATTTTATTGGAAAGTTACAAACATCAGTAACACTTTGATGCAATAAAAAGGCTCTTTCCAACGAAATTTCCAACGAAAATTCTGTTGGAAAGTTACATTTTTAATATGTTGGAAACTGTAAAAAAATTTAAATTTTTTTTTAAAGTTTAATGTTCCAACGGATTTCCAACAGAAATTTCCGTTGAAAATCCCTTGGAAACTGCAACAAGATTGTAAAATTTTTTTTAAAGTTTTATGTTCCAACGGAATTTTCAACGGAAATTTCCGTTGGAAATTCCGTTGGAAATATTGTACACGTCAAATTTTCAACGGACAATTCTGTTGAAAATTTGTTGGAAATTTAATTTTTCAATGGATTTTCAACGAAAAATTTTGTTGAAAAATTTTCAGTATAAGTCCGTTGAAAATCCGTCGGAACAAGCAATTAAAAATTTTAACTATATTTCGTTGGAAATTCGTTGCAAATCCGTTTAAAATCCGTTGAAAATTTCCAACGGAAAATATTCCGTTGGAAATACAAGGTTTTTTTGTAGTGTTGTCCAAATCACAATAGCAAAAAGGCAATCCTTTAACACATATAGAATCGATTCCTCTGTAGAGTGACATCGAGAGCAAAAAGGGTCATTAGTCAAATGTATGTGCACTCATTCCTTATTCGTTTACAAACGATCATGTAGGCAGTGGAATAGAAACGTACGAATGCGTTCGGGTCTTTGCCATTTCCAAGCCAAATTCCACAGTCCAAACCTGTTCTCCATATCCTGATTCGTTTCTCCACATAATACTTCATATGTCGACGCAGTGGTGAATTTCCCATAAGAGGACAAAGCTCAGTAGGGTTTGTTTTGAGTCATTTCCAAGGGATGGCGATATCATCTTTGTTATTAAGTTGAGTTCCTCAAGTGGTAAAAGAGAAACCATTCGGCTTGTGTCCCAACCTCCATTCGGTAAAGTGAATTCTTTGACACTACTGTTATCATCAAAAAATGATCATACTAATTGTCCAGCTTCCCCTAATGGATGATCACTAACCCATATATCCTTTTAAAAGCTAGTTCTAATCTCATCTCCAATGGTCCATCTGATTTGCATTTAAAAATCCCTCCACAAATGACTTATAGTATACCAAAACGCAGAAGCACTCGCTCTGTTAATTGTATCCGGAAAAATAAAGGAACTTGAGTTGTATTTAGCTTGTAGGATTCTCACCCATAAGGCATTCGACGTTGTCTCTATTGACCATCAAGCTTTAAGAATAAAGGCCTTATTCATGGATTTTAAACAACGAACCCTTATACCACCTTCCTCTTTTGATTTACAAACATCCTTCCATTTCATGTGATGAACATTTCTAGAATTGGAGTCTCCACCCCATAGAAAATTATGGCAGTGAGCTTCAATTTGCTTGCACATCTCCGCAGGTAATAATACGGTTTGCAAGGTGTAATACGGAATCGTGGAGAGGATAGATTTCACAAGTGTAAAATGAGCGGCAAAAGAAAGTGCGGATGCTTTCCATGAACTTTCTATTTCTAATTTTTTCTTCGAGATACTGAAATAAGTTGGCCTCCTCGCGGCCATGTATCAAGGGCATACTTGGGTACTTCCCTATATTCTTTGAATACATGAATCTTGACACTGCCGATAACTCATTAAGGAGAGATAGAGAGACATTCTTCTCACAACAAAATTATGACTTCTCAACACTTACCTTTCCATCGGAACATATATAGAAATCTGCAAGAACTTCTTTAATTAATTATCTTCATTTGAGAGATTGATGTCTCAGAGAAAAGTATCAAATGATCATCCACAAAAAATAGATGTGTAAGGGGAGGGCCACCTCTACTCAATTTAATCGATTTCCAAAGTCCTTGTGCAACAGCCGCCTCAATAATGTGAGCTAAACTTTCCAGGCAAAGCACAAAAATATAGGCAGAGAGTGGGTCACCTTGTCTAACCCCTTTAGAAGGACTGAAACTTTCAGAGAAAGAGCCATGATATCTAACATTCTTGTTATGAAGACATTCATTTTAGTTATTTAATATATCAAAATACATGGCTTACTTCTTTTTCAAAAACAGAAAAAAGGATGAAAGATCATCTTTCTAATTTGAATAAAAGAATTGTAACTGATTTAGCAATTTGGACAAACATCAATATATGAATTAGGGGTTATGTAACTTGTACGTGTCTAACTTCCCAAGAACAGTTCTATAGGAAGCAACTCAATGATTGTGGAGAGCCAATCTAACAAGCTTGCATTTGATGCTAACCCACCTAACACTGGTCCTGGAAAGAGATTCAGAAACTTTAGATTTGATAGTGTTGCAATATTAAGAGCATTGGAAGCTGGCTTTTCTGCTTGAAGATCAAACCAAGTCCTTTTCGTGACATGTTTTCTGTTCAAATATCTGGGCCTGCTGGGTTAGTTGCCAGAACTTCGCTTGTAAAACAAATAGCATCATTGCCTCAACGGCTTGTATATACTTGTGTCAGATTTAAATGATCAGGTTTGTTTGACATGTAAATTCTGTACAGAAAATCCTTTGTGGCAACGAATGCAGTTCTTGTTGATTGTTTTGTTAGTTAAACTAGTGAAATACAGTCCCTTTATATGCAAAAAAAAAAAAAAAAAAAAACCCTAAGAATTCAAACAATTAATGATGAGATGTTACTTATATAAATAATTTTATTTGCCTCCACATGATTTTCTATTTCTACTAGTTTTCTCCAATATTTCTTCTAAACAGTATTTTGAAAATGTTCCATAATATGTGAAGAATTGACTACAAATAGGCATTTATACACAAAATTCAATTGACATTTAGTATAATAATGTGATTAAATTATAGTCTAGAATAATTTTGTCCATTTGTAAAAATATGTGAGTAAATTATAATTATTTTTTGCATTTGGGATAAATATGTGATAAAATATAATTATAGATAATTTTTTCTTTTGGGATAAATATGTATTTAAATTATAATAAGGATAATTTTGTTTTTTATGAAAATAAATAATAATATAATAAAGGGTATTTTGTTTTTTTATCATTTATTCCTTTCTTATATCAAGATTATTTTTACCAATCAAACACTGTAATAAGTCACAATAGCAATTCCTGTCTTATTCCATTTATTATATCAAATTACATAATAATTATTCATATTTTATTTTATTTTTATAAAATAATTAATGTATTTCATTCTTGTCTATTATGCGAACCAAACGTGCTCTTATAGATGGCGTAGCAGCATCACTAGGAGTAAAAGCTGGAGCTGGATTATCGCTTTCACTTGCCATTGAAATCTTCAACCTGTCACTCAAAAAAATTAATTAATTAGCAAATTTGTCATGATAACTTTTTGTTGGAAAAAATTAAATGCTAAAAAATTTGTAAAAGGAACAATGGGCTAAACTTAATCAATCAACTTTACACCTTGAAACATAAGAAAAAGAAAATATCAGTCAAAGAACCTATAACTATGTTAGACATGTAAAATGGAAGGAAAAAATGATATCAGTCAAAGAAAATATTAGACTTTTTACTTCTAATTGTTAAGAGCTTAAGTGTGTTCTAACTAAATGGTTGTCCATTGAATTCAAATGAGAAAATCCATCTTGTATTCAAAGATTAATTGCTCAAGGGAGCTTGAAATAGTAAGTGAACATAAATGTCATGCCAATATTTTCATTTTAATATTGATGGAAGAAAAAATTAACGTATAGTACTATCACATTCAATAAATCAAATTTGTGCTGATATTATATTGGAGGAAATTAAAAAAAATGTCATAGTTATTAAAATCATAGCATTAACTTTAATTGTTTAGTAAATTTATTTAATCATACCATCTAATGAGTAAACAGTAATCACACTATCAATATTTTATTTTCTGAACATGTTGGAAATTTGGAATTGTTGAATGAAATGAGATTGAGCTTTTAACTATTAAGAAAGCTTTCTTGATTTTTGCTGAATCCAAATGGGTTTCTTTTTATAGATTATTGATAGAAAGAGTCCATTGATGCAGTGGGATGGGTTAAAAATCCAAGTTCTACTCCATGAAGATTACGTTCCCATTATCCCATATGAGGTTCATTGAATAAAGATGTAAGGTATGCATCCATGGAGCTTAAGTGTATGTTTGGGGAAGGTATACTACATTCTATGTAATGAAACATTCCAATTTCAATAAATAAAAATGGACATTTACTAATATTTATCTTATTTAATTTTGCTAAAACTTTTATACAATTATTGTCGACAGAATTTAATTTCTTAAATGTAAAATCATTACTGTCATGATAATTAAATATACCAAAGAATCAATCAAAATCGAACAAAAAAAATACAAGTAAAATTTTTCACAAGTTTAGAATCTCGGCCTTTTCAAGTCTGTTATTACATGTCCAGGCAACTTCCACAGGAAATTAATGCATTTGATGTCCGTTTGCGTAACTAACAACTATCATATCATGCATCCATCTCTCAAAGCCAGTTAAAACACATATGGCAGATTACTTCAATTTTTTACACTGAAAAACAGAGAATAGCCATGTCTAATCATGACCGCCCTTCCTTGATTATCCATGTTTACAGATTTAACATAATTCTAGAAAATTATATTAACTATGATATTAACAAGTAAAATGGAAGAAAAATTTTGGCTAAAAATATGATATTTACTTGTGAAAGAGTCAAAACTTGATGGCTAGAGTCTTGTTTTCCTGCAATAAAAAAAAAAAGTAGATAAATCAGACCTCATTAAACCCTAAACCCAAATCAAGGAAACCCAGATTTGAATAAGAGAAAGAAAAAGAAGAAAAACCCTAACCCAAATAAAAAAAAGCAAAAAATCAGAATTAAAGAAAAAGAGAAAGAAGAAAGACTAAGCAAAAACTTTGAGTTGAAAAAGAAAAAATCAAATTTGAATAATAGGGCTTACCGATTGAGATGGAAATCTGAGAGAGAGAGCCTTTGAAATCGACGATCATTGTGGTGCGTATGTGTGAGAGTTTGAGAGAGAGCCTTCGAAGATGGACTGGAGAAGAGAAAGCGAAGAGTGGAGATGGACGGCTCACAAGGGACAAATTCGCCTGAAGATGGGCTGGAGATGGAAGGCTCACGGGGGGACGGCAGAAACCATAAGGCAGAAAGGCTAAAAGGGATAACTGAGATTGGGAATATTTAGATTTAATAGTTTTTTAGGTAAAATGTCTAAAATGCCCTTCGATTAGTTCGGTTAGTTCGGTTAGAAAAATGTCTAACCGAAACCGAACCGAAGTAATTATACTAACCGAACTATTATAATCGAAAAAATTGAAAAACCGAACTAACCGAACCGAAAAAACAGAACTCATTTTGGTTCGGTTTGGTTGTTCGAGTCGGTTCCAATATATTTTTTGAAACATATAATAAAAAATGTTACTACTATTTCATTGAGTGGTAAATTTGTTTTTATGAAAATTTTAATAAAATATGTTGGAATTTTTACAATTTAGCATTTTTAAAGAAATACAAGAATATTTATTGAAGGGTAAACTAGTGCTTTTATACTTACTCTCTAATTATTCTATGATAAAATTTTAACAATCAAACATTTTAATATTCTCTCTTTATTCCATCCATAATTAAAATATGTAATAGCTATTGTTTTTCTATTTTATTCATATGAAATAATTATTTCATTTTATTTTTATTTTATTTTGTAGACCTAACGTGTTGTAAAGTCTCATTATGCATTAGTTTGACTCGACGTTATGTTAAATTGTCAATTTGTTTAATATGTATAATGATTTTTTATTTAAAGTATAATAGTTACAATCATACATCTTGATAATTATTTGATTATGATTGTAACTTTTAATTATGAGTATAATAACAATGATGATGGTGGTGGTGGTGACAATTAGTGGTGGAGTCGGGTGGTAGGGTCAATTTTAAATTATTTTATTATTATATATATAGAAATTAGAAATATAATATTTTGTCACTTTAAATTAAATCAAATAGATTGTTCTGAAAATAGTAGTAAGTCATTTAACTTATTATCTAAAAGATTGGGTTAAATTAATTTTTTACTCCAAATCAAATCATTGACTTAATCTATAACCTTATATGATTACATTTTAGTCACTAACTCTTTTTTTAAGCCAAGCACTGCCTAATGTGATAATTTAATTGTTTTTTAGGCTTTATGTCTATTTGTATTTATAAATCTAAAATTTATTTTTAAATTGTAAATGAAATTTTATGTTATAATTTAATTTTATTTTAAAAGTGATTGATTTTTTTAAAATTATTAATGAAATTTTATATTATAATATAATTTTGCTTCAAAGTGATTAATTTTTTATTTTGAATTAAGTCATTGACCCGATCTATGAATTTCTATGATCACACTTTTTTTTACGTCAAGTATTGCCTAATGTGATAATCTAATATCTTTTTTATGCTTTAGGACTATTTGTATTTATGAATCTAAAAATTTATTTTAAAATTACTAATGAAATTTTATATTATAATTTAATTTAATTTTAAAAATCATTAATTTTTTATTTTGAATTAAATTATTGACTTGATCCATAATTTTGTATGATTATTCTTTAGTCACTCTTTATACAAAATCCTTGATCTTCGCTGAAGATTGGATTGTAGTTTCTAAATAAAGGTAGACTTTCTTCCATTATATATGGATCATCTTTTTTCAAAAGACAACACAGTGGGGACATATTTTAAAGTGATAATATCTCATCGTGGAACACAATCTAACAATCTTTATACGAACATTTCTTAAGTCTTATGTCAATCTTTTATTTGCATTTAGTTTACTTCAATAGAAATAGGTAAACATGTTTACACACGACTCATTTTCACTTCTTTTAATCTATAAAATGACTTAATTGTAAAAGGTTAAGTGAAATAGGTATATACTTAAGCATCACTATGATTTTTATCTCTTTTTTTTGGTTTTTGAGAAGCCATAATATTGTTAACGTAACAAGGCTGTTACAAACATATCACAGAGTCAAAATTGGCTCTGTTCTAACAAAGAAGTCGAAACACCAAGGTAGCTTCCAGTTACATGAAAACATCACAAACAATATAGCACTATTGTTGACGCACCTTGGAGTTGATGAGTTGAGTATCAAAATACAACCACCTTAAAGCCCGATTCAATGATCAACGCACTCTTGCCTAACCATGCATAATTGCAAAACATATACGCAGTCTTTTAGCCGTTAGTGCTTTCACAGGGCTGATCCTTTTTCAAATGGATGTTAAGAATGTATTTTTTTTTTTTATTAACGATTTACAAGCAAAAGTGTACATGTTCCATCCATCTAGTTACTCTCATCCTCCTCATCTAGTTTGTGTACAAAATTTACTGTCACGATTGCTTAATTTAATTTGTATTTTTTATTTGGCATATTACTTATGATATGTTTTTCTTGTTTTCTACGTAGATGATATGACTGGCATTCTCGAATTACAGTTGTTTCTTAGTTAACATTTGCGATGAAGAATCTTGACTTTCTTACTTATTTCTTGAAACATTGTTTGGATATTCATTCAATTATGTCTACAATCTCAATCAAAACAAATATGAAATCTCCCCTTTGTTATACATACTTGATACCTTTTCATATCAAGAGGAAAAATATAATACAAGGTACATATAAATTTATAGTAATTTTCTTTTATCAAGCATAATTTGAGACGAAGGAGATTAAATTCAACTCTTTGGTATCTATATATCATTAAATCAATACAAATATTTGATGATAGTTACAATTTATTCTTGTTACTCAAGTTACATATATAAAAGGTATAACGACATATAATTTAAATGTAGCCATCTTCCTTCCCCTCATCTAATTCATTCCCATGTCAATTTGGTATTTCTTTATTCTTACTTCCGTTTCATGAGTCATCGAAATATTTGGTATTTCTTCCCATCTTCAATTTTTCAAACGAGGGAACAATCCATGCTTATCCTTTTATTTATGCTGCATATTCAATATTTGGTTTGATTTGCTCCAACCAAATTCCTTACCATGCATTGCATGAATTTCTCACTATCATATATAGCTAAACTTAAGTTCCTAGATTGGAAATTTGATCAAAGGTAGTCAACCCCAATTTAATCTTAGACTCTTAAAATTCTTTCTAAATGAATTTTGACTTACAATATTTAATCACGCACATGTCATTCAAGAAAGTTCTTAATTTTTTTGGGATATTTTAAATTGTAGTATTAAATTGTCTGGTCCACGATAATTATTTTATTGACTATCAACGTAATTGCTTCTAAATCAATTACAATAGAAGGATAAGTTATTTATTGATATCGAGTTTGTTTTTTAACTATAAATTAGTTAATAATTGATTTATTAATTAATTAGTCTATAATAATTATCAAAATTTATTTAATTGATTTTATTTATAAATCTATATATTTATTCATATTTGTGTATACGTATTTTCCTAATAAAGCAACATCTACTATAAATATATAATAAACAAAATCTTTATATATATAAAAAATAATTCTATGTGGATGATCTATGTGAATAGTCTACTTTCGTGTCATGTGTTTTATAGTTAATGTAATCGACTTGATTTCATACATCTTCAACTTAAAAAATAATTTTTAGATAAAATTAATTACATTTATTTCCTTCTAAATATCTATTGTCAATAAATTTCAATTCAAGTTGCAGACATAATTTATTTTCTCGCAAAGTCTGAAACGAGAAATGCATTTCACCTTTACTCCCAAACAGTCCCTAATTCCCTCCAAATTAAGGAATATACAAAAAAGAAAGAAACCATCGGTAGAGATGGTAAAGTAAATACTATTAGCGACCGAAGCTGGCGCGAAACCACACTGCAAGATCTCAAAACCTCCAGAGATCTAATCTGAACCCACTGAATTCCAAGCTTTCGTTGGCCCAAAAGCAAAAGCGTCAAGAACAAAGTTAAATAAATAAAAACAGGGAAGGAAAAATGAAGAACACGGCGCAGTCTTGGTTCCTAGGAGGACCCAGCAGCGGCGGTGTCGATCAACAGAAATCGCCGTCTTTGTTGGCGGATTGGAATGCCTACGCCGCTTCCCAAGACGCTGATTCTTCCGCTCTTGGGTTCGATCTCGAAGCCGCTGTCCGTACTACCTCCGATAAAGTCAGCGGCACCTTTAACGTGTGCGTATTTCTTATGACTATATATATATATATATATATAATGTTGTCTTTTGCATGGAATTTTGATGGAGGACAGTTTGTTGTGTGAGTTTATATTTTTTTTCTTTGCTTCGTAGCAAAAGGGTATCTTTCTGTTGTTTATTTTGTTCTAGTGGTTTAATTCGGTAGATTTTTTTGGCTTTGATGAACTGGATTGAATATGGGTTCATTTCGTCAGAAAAAGTCTACCCTTTCAAAAATGAACGAAGGGTTAAATGCAATATGTTCTTGTTAAGGAGTTACGGGTTAGAATTTGAGACTCTACTGGGAGTTGTCACGTTTAGGAGTGTAATCAAGCCGAGCAGAGCCGAGCCTTGATTTTGTCTCGATTAGGCTCAAATATGATAAACTCAAGTAAGGAGCTTGATTCAATTAGAGCTTGAGCTCAAATTCAATCATTAGTATACATAAACTATCAGAAAAGCCTCGATAGTAAATGAGATCAGCTTGACTATTCATCGAGAGGAGTTTGAATAGCATGATTGATTTACACCACTAATTAGGTTTGAATCTTAAAGAAAGGAGGGTAAGATTTATCGGATGGAAGAGAGGTACCTCTCCCAGCTTCCACATTTACCAAAATATTTTGAGCTAGTTGCTTTCCAATCTTGTTTTCATTTATTGGATGGTTGATGAAGAAAAGTAATGATCTAAAGAGAGTAAATATGACAGATTGTGGGGCACCATTCGCTATTGTGCATGGTTTGGGCGGATAAGGTTGATAAGTAAGCATTCTTTAATGCAGCAATGGGTGGATTTTTTAATTTCTTTTCAATCTTTGGTGAAGCCTATGGAGGATTTATTTGCTTTTCCTGTAGCTTAGTTACACGGTATGGCAAAGATCATGTTTAAGATATTGTTGGATTGTTGTAAAATGAACATTACAAAAAGCTTGCCAACAAAAATCTTCTTTTCTCCATTGTTGTTGGATAGCAGTAAATTACAAAATGTATCAGAATAAGAGTTCAAGAATGTTTCAATCTGAGTTACCCCCATTTGCAAGTACTTCTGATTAATTTCCTAAGTGAGCTTTTCAAGCAAAGTAGATAGGTTTTGTACACAGTTCATGCCATTAGCTGTTCTACAATTCAGTGATTGGCCCCATTTAGTCGAGCAACCTTGTCTCCTGCTCACTTCCATAGTCAACAAAGATTCTCTTTTTGCATTCTGCCTGCAGCACTGATAATAGGTTATGGCTTTTCTTCATTTTATGAGGATTATTAGTATGCTCTGTGGGTGCAATAGGTTTTATTGTGAATGTGATGAAGCATAATATATGAGCTTTTGCCTTTATGTATGGAGTGTAGTTTTACAGCTTATGCAAATAAAATAGGAGGGACACAAATTTCTTGTTACCTTGATGATAAGAATCTCTTTTGAGTGGAATTCTGCTTTCTGGAAAGCATAAGAGGAGAGAAGGCTCATTATCAGAAAAGTCTGGCTTATTTGTGGTTTGAGCTTTGATCACTCTTTTCTCTGTAGTCATTATTTCTTATATTTCAATGTTGATGCCGATTTAACTTGTCAGGGTCTCAAAAGGAGTCAGAGACTTACCAGGCAGCTTCCAATCTGCAACTAGCAATGTCCCGTCTGGTAAATCCTTAATGTATTTTGGGGTGTTTCTTGCTGCTGGAGTGTTCTTTGTCTTCATTGCGTTCACCATGTTCCTTCCAGTGATAGTACTGGTGCCGCAGAAGTTTGCTATCTGCTTTACAATCGGTTGTGCGTTAATTGTTGGCTCATTCTTTGCCTTGAAAGGTCCTCGAAATCAGCTTGCACACATGTCCTCCAAAGAGGTATATTAGTTCATTGCTTTCTTTTTGCTTAGTACACATTTTGATTTACCTACTAAAACTTGCAATTTAAAGACCACTCTGAAACTAGAAGTAATCTTTTTGTTTTACCCTCTTACAGCATCCTAAAATACCTTGTGTTTTCTTTCTTCTTTGCTTTCAGAGGCTGCCTTTTACTTTGGGTTTTGTCGGCAGCATGGTGGGAACTATTTATGTTTCCATGTGGCTTCATAGTTACATTCTTTCTGTGCTGTTCTCTGTATTACAGGTATTAGCACCATATCAATCTGAGTTTTCTTTTGTTTTCTTCCTTCATGTTGGGTAAATGGGATGCTGGGATAGTGGCCAAGTCAGGTTTGATAGAGTTTCTGGATATGTACAAAGTGCCTGAAGTGCTGTTATGCATAAGTTACTAATCTGACTGCTAAGTACAAGCTGTTTTATAACATTGTGGAATGCCTTCTGTGAGTGCTAGCTGTTTTACTAACATTTTAGAATGCCTTATTTCTAATTAAATTCTGTTATTCATACAATGCCTTCTACAAAATTTATTAGGGATCTTCTAAGATCTAGGGGATAATAATTTAATTCTTTTACTATTTTGCCAGCATATTTTTTTGAAACAGATTTTAAGTACTATCATGTATTATGCCTCGTATGATAAGTAATCATTAACATTGTCTGGATGTTGCATTACTACATTCTGCACCAAAAGTGGTGGAATGAAAGTTAGTGGAAATTGATGCCTGTTCGATCTTTTTTAGGTCATTACGCTATCTTACTATGCCATGTCCTACTTCCCCGGAGGATCTGCTGGATTGAAATTTCTTTCTTCTACTCTTGCCTCATCAGTGTTGAGATGCTTTGGGAGGTGATATTGGTGTCTGGTTTTTTCATATAGTAGTTTGGTCGTTCATAAGTTACAGCTTTCTACAAGATTCAGGTTCTTCCAGTATCACTCGTTGTGCAACATTTTAAGATATAATTGAGTTGCTCTTCAAATGGTAAATTCAAATGTGATTCACCTTATTATAGGGAGATGATAAATTATTGTACATTTTTTGCCTCTAAAATCAAAATAGCAGACGTGGTAACATTGCATTTTTTCTAATATTTCTTTTTATTTTATCACTTTGGAAGTTGCTTTTGGTTCCCTGTAGAGATATTTATATTATCTGCTTGACAAAGGACAGATGGTGAGTGAAGCTAAAACCGATGTCTGTGCATAGGACAGTAATATTCATTGAGTAATCTGCTTTGAGGATTCCAGGTAAGGTCCCAAAAGATTCTGGAAATTTGTTAATGGATTCTGCTAATCAATCATACTTCCATCACAAATCATTTAACTGTTGTAAAGCAGTTTGAATATGAATTTGAATATTTGCCATGTTTTTATTCGTAAACTTCAGACCTTCAAAAAGGAACTTACAAGTTTTTCCTTTGTAGTATAAGGCCATTGAACGTTCAAGTACCTTGCATTTTGGCTTAATGGTGCAATCAGTATAAGCATCTCTCCTGTATATCCCATAATACAACAAAGAGGAATATACGGGGAATAAAAAATTAGCAGAAAAAAGGATTCTGTTAAGGGTAAAATTAATTTTACTTCCTGGTTTGTCATATCCTTTGTTGCTGGAAGTATAGATTGATGGGTGTGTGTCCGAGGCAGGCACGTTTCTTTTTATTTTTATTTTTTATGCTTTTCATATATGTGAAGGGTGAGAAAGCTATATTTATGTCTGTTGAATGTGTTGATTACAGGTATTTTAGAAAAAATGAAAAGTCAGAGCAATAGAACTCATGTCTGCATTCTTTCTAATTTAACCAATATCATTTTTGGCCACGAGCCAACATTGCATGGCGTTTCACTCTTGCTAATTGTCACAACAGGTAAGCAGAATCTATCTTGGTGCTTTGCAAATGGTTTTCTCATTTTCGCCAAAGAAAGTGCTATAGCACTACTATCTACATTCCCCCCCCCCCCCCGCCGTCCTTCCCCTAAAAGAGCAGAATGAAGAAGATTATGCTTTGATTTGGTTTCGAGAAATACTCTACTATACTAGATCATGTATGTAAATGACAGGGAATTCCTTTTTCAATTCAGAGGATGGTTGGTTTCTTGGGTACATGTGATCTCTTCTTTACTGTGTATTGATATGAATTAGTAGATTATTCAGGACAAAAGGCTTCTGTGAATGACGAAAGACTTATATGACAATGTAATATTATCATTATTGTTTTGTTTCTAAATCATGTCACCTATTCTGAATAGTTGAAAGCAGCAAGACTTATCTGCTTCGTTAACTTTCATTTGTGATAAAAAACTTACAGTACTTGAAGAATATGCATGCATGGAATTGCCTGCAAAAGGATTTTTTTTTTTAATGGAAATCACGGAATGCACACATTGAATCTCACTCAATCTTCCACGCATGAAGAAACAGACTGAATTCGGATGTCATGGTGGGGCTGTGTGTAGAATAATACCTGGTTCCGGTGCTGGTATCACTGTCTCCTCCATGGCCACTGCCCTCTCTGTCACTTTCTGCTTCAGCTGCGATGGGCTTGAATATAAACAAGCCATGGCCTGTTCCAGGACTGGTAAACAACCAGTCATGCACATCCCAGAGCACTTGCACCGGCTGCTTATCTACCAAAACAGTCTGGTTACCCCTGAATTTCCACTGCAAATTCCTAATGTGAATCAACACAACCCCATCCATGCTTATCCACATTTCAGGATCTTTAAATCCATTTGTTGAACTCTCCACAACGATGTCGTGTTCTTTTCTTCTTTCATCGAATCTAGCTCTGGTTGCAAAACTCTTCTTGGCAAACACGTTTTCCTGCTTGTAAAATAGGAGAGGTTCAACCAAGGCTGGTCTTGATTTCGTTCTCTTGTATGCCTTTTTCTTGTAATCTCCCAGCAATAACACCACCTCTTCATCAGCAACTAGAGCGACGTAATATTCTGCTGCTGGTTCAGGGCCAGTGGTAAATTTTGCCGATCGCAGATCCCAGTAGACATCTACTTGCTTCCCTTCAACCTCAAAGGATTTGTACCCTTTTTTGCTCCAGAAATGCCAAGGCTTAAGGTCAATCTTGCAACTGTATTGAGCATCTCCTTCCATACTATTCACCATAATGCTGAGAGCATGATTCATAAGATTCTTGCACCACATAATCGTAACGTTACGCCAATAGCCTAGTATATTGGTTTGGTACACCAACGTGACGGCGCTCTGAGCATTTTTACTGTTTGTGTGAGGATGAGGTTCTTCCGTTATTCTCTCTGCATAAAATGCTGAACTTCCAACTGACTGAGCTCTCATGGGGAAATGGAATGCCATTAATTCTGATGCAATTCTATGTTTACCTTTCTTTTTGCATGGGAATGGGATATGATCCAATCTCTGATTCTCAAGACGTGGCAGAGAAAGGCAACGCAGTTCTACTGCTTCTGATCTTAAATGGTTTGCCTGGACTCATCATACACCCTTTAAAAGAAAAACACTCACGTTACCTTGGCTTGGAAAGTTTCAGGAGATTAGAGCAACCTTAGATCCTTGCCGATGATTGATGGGATGCATAAAGCTGATGCCAGAGAATTGCAGTTGAAACTGAGCATGCAATATTGGAGAATGGTCTGAATGTTGTTTGCCAGAAGCTGTGATCTCAGGGAAAGAGACAGAATGAGGAAGAGGCAGGAAAGTTGGCCTCTCTCCATGGATGAAAAATCTCCATCTAGAGGTTGTAAGCATCAAAGGTGTCCGAAATAAGGGGGTGAAGAGAATGTCCTCAAACCTATTTGCTATTTACAGTCAGTCAGTTTGCCTACTCAACAACACAACAAATTTTTAATGGTGACTTTGTCCATTGTATCTTAACCGTAATTTAAAAATCTATAATCTCCATGAAGTGGATACTAGCTCATATACATCTCACCAACACATATATAGACACAAAAATGGAAGCAAATAAAAGAAATGAGAAGGACAATTTCAGACATAAATGACCAATATGATGGTATGATAACTTATGATCTCGTCACTGCAAACGGTTTTAAAAGGAGGAATGGTTCATTTTTCTTTCTTTATATAGTTTCAGATGAATTGAGCTTCCATTAATTGATGTTATTAATCGAATTTTTCACTCACCGTCGGTATAAATGCCATTTGAAAATCATCTGTTCCATCCAGGCACTCCAAAGTCCAATCAGATTCTCTGAATTGTGAAAATATGACAGCAATTTGGCCCACTAGGCTCTGACTCTCTGATCCTTGCGTGCCATATGGGCAAACAACAACGTTTCATCCCTGTCTTTTCTGGATCCTTATCTATTATCAGGCCAAGGCAGGCAGTACACCCAAATGTTACAATAACTTCCAACTGTAATTAAGTAAACAAAATGAAAATGAGATGGTTGTGATCTGCAGGTGCTTAAGCACCTCCAGCAATCGTAGCAGAAAACAGCAGCAGAACAGAGGAAATTACACATAGAGACTTGGGTTAACCTCTGATTGAATCCTCACAGGTGTGCGGAAATTAAATTTGCTTTGAAGACAAAAACCGACTTTATAGTTTTAGGTCCAGGTTGGGTGCTTTGTTTTCTACGGAGAAGGCTCACACCCTTAAGACAGGATTCTTCTGTGTAGCCAGTAAAATAACAAAATAGGAGAGAAGCATAATCCCTATGTTGGCATTCTCAGTGCTACAGTTCTCTCAAGTCCAAAGATGGTATTCTCCCTAGTATAAGAGAACAGTGAGTCTGATTTTGACTTTAGCAGGTCCTTTATACAAGTCATGTTCAACATTTACAGAAAATGTGTAATTCGGAACTAATTCTTACAAACTGTCTCATACGTAAAGATTATAGCCAAATTCTACAAAACTCGTAACTGTACAAGGGCTATTTATACTACATCCTCATTTTCATTTGTTCTATCCCGTTCTGCATTATTTTCATATCTATCTTTTCTATCCCCCCTTCCAGATGATATCTTGCCACTATATCTGGCTTTTAGGATTCCTCCGATATGATTGGCAGAAGCACCAGCCTGAATGGCCTCTATATATAACAACTTCACCAAATTCCTAATGCAACGGTGAAAGGTTGGGATCCAGGACATTGAAGCTACAATTCCCTGCAACCTGTCATAAAATGAGTATGGCATGATGAGTTCTAAGTTTAATCAAGTAGTGGAGTAGATTAGAAAACTTTCGCCAGGTAATGGCTCCAAGTAGCATGCTAGCTAATGATTCATAATGCACAATCAGATGGCAATACAGGGGTCAGGCGATGAATTCAAAGAGTTGTGTAATTTTTGAATATAGCTTTTATACCTTCTAATCATGGCTTGCAGCTGTGCTTTCCTGACACCATCACAGGAAGGATAACCAAAATCATTCCAGTCCTCAGGTTTTTCATTTTTGCACCCCATAACCAGCTTCCTCAGGCAAGTTTCTTCACTTTCATCTAATTGGAGTTTATTCAATTGCTCTTTTATGATCAATAATGGTCCAATGAACCAATCAAACACCCTGTCCCTTGGCACATTACTCCTAGTCAATTCCACTCCATCACCTGAAAAATTCAATCACATAAGCATGATTGTAACCGTAACATCCTCCACAAAGCTAATGGCAAAAATGAGAGAAGAGGGACATACTAATCACTAAGCCAGTTGAGTCACATTTAGCTGATGCCAGAAGACACCGTAATAAGGACAAAGCAGGTAGTTTTATACCCAACTTTCTACAATTGCCCTTCACAATGCATTCCTCAATGTCCTTGATAGTTATGAGGCCATCATGGAGGAGTATCCTACCATTCACCTCACAGGATTTAAAAAGCCAGTCCCATACCTGTAAAATTGGTAGCATTATTGAGTGTTTATATGTTAGACAACAATTTGAAATTATAGGTCAAAGAGTCCGGACCTGCATAGGTCTGTATTGTTGGATTGCCCACTTCAATGTTCTTGAGTTTTCTGAAATAAGTTTTTTGCTGGATGAACCTTCTCCTCTATTCTTCAGTTCATTGTAATGATTGTTTTCAAGCTTTTCCATATCAGGGCTATTGCTCATGTTTCTACGATATCTGGGCCTGGCTGTCAAAAGTATGTCTCAGAATCAAAATCAAGGTGTATGTGTAAAACGAGCAGAATAAAATCCTGGGAGTGAATGAGGAATGTGTTTCTAACGCAAAAAACCTCAGTTTCGCTATCCATTTTGACATTTCAGCAAAATATGACTTATATAAATAGTATTTGCTGCTATTAAATGATGTACCTGGGCATGCAGGATCCTTCCCTCAAGTAGAGTAAATCATTTACATATTCATCAAATAGCGAAACCACAGAAATAATATAGGAAAATCCCATACACAGTGAATCTTCCTGGATTATCATAAATATAAGTTTAGATATAACATGAAGATAGTTGCAACAAAGACATGTACAGCCTGAAGTAATAGAGAAAGGAACTTTTTGCAGACCTGATGCACAACAACTCCACCATAAAGTCCCAGGAAGAAGCTTGCAATGATAGCTCCCACTACAGCTCCCACAACAGCCAAAGGCCATAAAAGGATTGCTAAACCAGCAAACGGAACACACACCGTCTCCAGGAATGGTCCTTCTCTGCCGATTAAATCCTCTAACAGCCTCTTCCATCCTTTGAACAGCATATATGGGCTTTTCCACAGAGTAACAGCTGTAATTAAAGGCACATCAACTAACATGCCAATCAACCCAACCAACAAAAAACCTGGCAATTTTGATAACCTTGCAAGGACAAAATGGAACAAAATCTGAAGAGTCTACTTATATTTATTTACTAGTATGCAGCAAAGATTAAAAAGGGCAATCTCTTACTTAACATCGATGGGCTTCTCATCCGAGGGCTTTTTTTCGCTTAGCTCATCCATGTAGGAGAAGTATGAGTGGAAGCAGAAATCTGCAAAGTCCTCCAGCACTATGCAGCTTCCTTTAATAATGGACAAACAACCATCCTGGCATGCAATGAAGTTTTCCATTAGATTTTATTTATTTATTTTTAGCCAAACATGTGAATTGATCAAACCATAGAACATATCATACAAATGACAGACTGGACACAAAAATTTGCAAGCTAATCTAAAATTTTATTTAAAATACCAGGCTATTAATTATAGATATGCGCCAGATTAGTAGACTGAGCCAACATTTCATACACTGTGCAAAAGCTATAGTCAAATAGTGATATATGCTATAAGTGTTATAACTATAGGGATTTATTAAACCATGCAAACAACAATCACAAAATAAACTGTGTTAGAATATCGTTAGACATGCCAGTATAGCTAAATTATCAGACAATTGGTTCCAAGGATCATTCTTGCCGTTCAAGGAGGACATAATTGTCAGAGCAATGGAAGTTTTGTCCAATGAATTATAAAGAGATGGGCAGTTTTTTCATTATTTAAACTGATTAGAGAACCCCATGGCCCACTCCAATTCCATCTAAGTGAACAAAGCTGCATTGACAAACAATATGTTTCTTTGCATTAGTATAAACTACAGAGGCATTATCTGTAAAGGTATTCTTCAGGCAAGAAAGGAAGGTATAGAACAAGTTTTAAAATAATATATATATATATCAATTATCAATCAAAAAAAAAATTCCTCTTGACTTAGATAACATCAGCAAGAATATCAGTCAGATAGCTCCTTGTAAAAAAATCGAAAAGAGATGAAGGAACTCACAGCAAAGCAGTGGTAGCACTTGTCAGCTGCATTCTGCCCAACAGCCTCAAAAGTTGTGACAAGGGGAGCACAAAATCCATACCCTATTCCACCTAAAAGGCTTCCAACAACTGCTACGACTGGCCAGAGAACTACTGGTACAACCAATGATACCAAAACCACAATCTTGAGGACCAGGCCCAGCCTCTTTGTTTTAGAATTACAAGTTGGAAAAACAGAAATAAGGACACAACACCATATTCTCTACACCCCGAATTTAAAAGTGACTACAACTGCAAGTATAACAGTACAGGTAGCACAATTCAAATACAAGGGAAGCAAACCTTGCCACACAGAAGTAAGTCCATAGAGAATGTGCAGGCCAAAGCCCAATTACCACTGCTGAATTCCCAGTCACAATAATTCCCATCACAACAGGACAAATGATTGCAGCTGTGGACAGAATAAGAGATGCAACAAGTAAATAAACTACCCATTTGTGCTATAATAACTGATCTAATAATCCATTTCATTCACGTGACTCTATAATTTTCTTTCAACTACACAAGCATTAGCATATGACACTCAGCAATGTTCTCTAAAATCATGAAGTAACTTCACATGCATAGAAGGGAAAAAATTTAAACATGGGTAGTCTTTAATTTGTGAAGTAATACCAAAAGAATGAAATTTCAATCACGAATAATGATACGTTTTCTTTCTGATTCGAAACAAATTAAAATTGACACGAACAATAATATGTTGCCTTCATGAAATTTCTTTTTCACTAATTTTCTTTTCTGTAACTCATCTTGTAATTACCTTTGACGAGGCCAAGGAGAAAGAGCAAAGAAAAGAAGGGAAGAAATGAAACAAAGCTCCAGAGTTTTGCCAAGAACCCCACGGGAACCTCCATGGTTTTTCCAGTGAGGTCTGGCAGGATAATTCTGGAGATGCGTGAAGGGCAATAAAGGAAAAGTGGAATGTTTTTTCAACTGCCACAGACCTAGTGCAGGAGTTGCTCGGAATCGTGCCCCCTTTTTCGAACCAGATGACAACGTGAAGGGAGAAGTGTAAGAGACCAGGTGGCAAGAGAAGGTGGTCTGGGGGACACGTGGCCAGAGTAGGAGGTGTTAATGCAGTGAAACTCCCGGGAAAAGTGTGCGTGGAGATGCTGACACCTATCTCGGTGGTTTTCATCACGCTTTTTGGCGGGAACCAACCGACTTTAAGGTTATCTGACGTGGCAAAGTTAAGGGTGTTAATGTAATTCTACCTTCCCCCGGGTAAATCGTGATCTTTAGAATGTAAATATTTTATTTCTTTATTAAATGGTGAGTGTTTGGTAGAATTGAAACGTTAAGACTTTGATTAATTTGATGGATTGGATTGGACAGTACTAAAGATTGTTTCGGGTTTAAATTAGTAGTAAACTACTCGATGTTTGCTCTGAATAAGAATATTATTTTATTCATAGTAATATTATTTTATTCATAGTATATTCTACAAGCATTTAATTTCCTACTAACCCTGCATTTAAAAATCTTTAGACAAACATTGACAATTAATTAAGTGCTCAGTAAAATAATGCAACAACAGGGTACGTGTAATTTTTAGAAATGCTGATTCAGTGCTAATTGCTCTCGCTGGGACGGTGGCTCCTATAAAAGTATAATGCTTAAAAAAGTTTTTAAATTATATAAAAAAATTTAAATAAATTTTTATTTTTTATTATATTTAATTAAATTTTTATATTTTTATTTTAGACCAAATAAACTTTTATGACTTGTTGGGATTTGTTAGGAATGTTAGTTTTATAATAATGAGAAAATATTCAAGAGGCGGTGAATTGAAGTTTTAAAATTTCTTTTCTCTAAATTAAATTTTCAATAGATGCAAGCTTGAAAATAAGTTTTTCAAATTTGTTTTCACTTTAATAAGTCAACAAGCAAATGAATGAGTAATCAAGTTGAAAAGAGGTTTTCGAAACTCTTCAAAGAAAAGTGCACAAATGTTTCAAAGTGAATCTAGAGTGATTTGAAGAATGAGTTGAGAATAAGCAAGTTTAAAAACAACTATTCGAATCTCTTCACAATAAGGTAAAATGCATAAGTATGAAAAATGAAGAGTAGAGAGCTATAAACAAATTTCTAAAACTTATTCAAAACAAAATGCCTAAGTTAAACGAGAAGGCAGAAGAGAGATAAGATACAAAGAATTTATAAAAGTTCGGCCCTCTCCATAGGTGCTTACATCCTCATCCTTGACTTACAAAGGCGCTTGTAATCCACTAAGAAATTACATTTTAAAGGAACAAGTATAACCTTTACAAACCACTACTTTTAATGGATCCAACATAACCCTTGTGATAACTCTATTTCAATGAGTTATCTCACCATATTTCAGGTGCTAAAATGACCACAGTTATCGAGGTTTAGTCTAACGTAGTTGTTTTAGTTGCTGTTCTTTAATTACGTATAAGCATGCCAATTTAATTTAACTTCAATCAATTTAGTCAATTATGGATTAAATTGTTTAATTTGAGTTGCTATTGAATTAGCCCTTGTTTTGAAGTTTTATGAATGAAAAAGGAATGAAGTATGCAAGGGTGCAGTGGTGCCAAAGTGTGCTGACCATGCTACAGTCATCTGAGCATAACGTGAGTTGCTAATGACTGATAGTCGTGAGTTTTTGATCATTGAAGAGCTAAGTCCAAGACCTACAACTTTCGTCTTGATCACTTGGACTAGTTTGAATTAGAACAAGGTAAAAAATCACACGAGAAGCAATTGAATTGCAGTAGGGGAGAACACTGAAGCTAAAAGAACAGGAGAGAAAACATAAGCAACAACACTGCAATGCTAAGCCTCCAGCGCTGCCTCTATCAGGAACAACCCTCACCAAACAAAACATCCAACACTACAGTGCCAGGCCTCTAGCGCCGCAGTGCCGACACCACCAACAACTTCACCAAACAGAAGCTGTGGCGTCGCGACGCCATGTTGCCAACACTGTGGCACCCCCAAGCAAGGCAACACTGCCTTTGGCAGTGAGATTGGCCCTGCAGTGCTAGACTTTCAGTGTTGCAACGCCAATTTAAATGTCAAAAGTTTAGAACCTTCGATTTTCCAAATCAGAAGGTATAAAAAGTGAGTTTCTTTTAGGGCAAAAGGAAGGAAAAAAAAAAAGAGGTAAGAACAACTTCAGAGGCAAAAAGGAGCTTTCCATAAGGAGAAAAGAGGAGGAAAAATCTTGAAGAAAAGCTAAAGCAGCAATAGCAAATAGAGTTTTCTCTCACTAGCTTATTTTTCTTTCTTTAAATCTCCTTGTATAAATGCTTAGTTTTGCTAAAATTTTGTTGTGGGCTGTTGAAATGTTAAACTAAACTTTCTTTTTGAGGATTATGGTGGATATTAATGTATAGTTTGAATGCTTGATCAACTATTACTTGTTTTTATGGAATATTTAGTGTTTATTCAAATTTAGACTTATTTCCCATTTTATTGATTGATCACCAATAGGATGTGTATAGGCTTTTAGATAATACTTGACAAAGTTAGTCTAAAAAGACCATGGTTTGGGTAGCATTTGATCATTGCAATTAGGAATTAATTGGGTGATTTGTTAATATGGTAGACATATACCTATTAACCATATACAGTCAATTTATAGGACCTATATTTAAGGAACTTAGCTTAATTAATTAGTTATAGACATATAGAGAATTAAATTAAGTTAGGCCATTGTATGATAGCTCGACGAAGAATCGTACAGGCTTAAGGATCCTAGGCTTGCCTTAATTTTTCATAAAAGTAGGTAATTAGTCAATCTTAAGTCCAAATGAGGCATTAATTGAAACCATAATCCTAGGTACTTCCCCACTGTTTTCCAACTCAATTTACTTGCAATTTTTTTTTAGCTTAATTCACTAGTTTAGCCTTGTACTTTAAATTTTCATTTTCAATTAATTTTCATACTAGATTTCCTTGGATAAGATTAGATTGCTCAATTTTAATAATTAGCAAGAATTTAGATATAATTCCTTGTGGAGATTATAACTCACTCACTATTATATTACTTATTGACCATGTGCATTTGCATGATGTTTTGCTGATTTGATAAAAGTTTTAAAGTAAATTGTCTTAATAAATTAGCAAGCTAACACCTTGCCTTTTCAAGAATCAAACATAACCTCTTATCTTTACAAGGATTAGATGTAACCTTTACAATACTACTTTGTTAAGGCTTAGGCATAACTTATCTCTCTCTTATAAGATCAAAGCAAATGTGCCTCTAGAAGGTTAGTTTTGCTATGTAAGTACATGAAAGAAGAGTTTAAAGGAGTTAAAGATGATTACAAAAGATATGAGTGAAAGCACAAAGAATTTGAAGCACAAGGGTAGCTCACAAGCTTTTTGGAATAATATGAATAGCTTGCTCTAGCTTGGTTTTTCTTTCTTTTTCCTCTTATTCTTCTTCATTTCATTTGATTCTTGATCAAATGATCTTTCTTTCAACTTTCCTCTCTCCCAAAATGTGTTGGAGAAGTCCCTTTATACTTGGAAAAAGTTCGTAGCTGTTGAGGATGACTTGGTGAGAAAACTAGTCGGTTTTTTTTTTGTCTTTTTTGTGTCTAACAACTACTTTTTGGAGCCAAGGAATCTACTTTTTTTTCTCAAGAAATCAATTCTTTTTTGGTCTAGAGCATTTTGTCTTGTAAGAATCGATTAGTGCATTCCCAAGAAGTCGATTCTTCTTGCCCTTAGGGTATTCTATTTTGTAAGAATCGATTAGTGCATTTTTGATAAGTCGATTCTTCTTGACTCTAGAGAATTCTGTTTTCTAGGAATCAATCTTTACATTTCTTGAGACATTAATTCTTTTTTTTTTTCCAAAGTTTTTGAGAATCGATCTTTTGTTTCTCCAAAAATCAATTCTTCTTGCACTCTGGACGCCAAGTTCAAAAATTCAAATTTGCTTTTAACCACTCCATCTTAATTCAATTCTCTCATCTTTTCTTCTTCTCCAAGTTTTCAATTTTTGTCTTGCAACTTTTGAGAATCAATCACTTGATACTTGAGAAGTCGATTCTTGCTCCTTCAGTGGCTTTTGTATCTTCAAGAATCGATGTTTCCTTTTCCAGCAATTGATTTGTCTTGCTTGAACTTGATATTCAAAGTATTCAAAAGATTTTTCCTTTCACAAACAACAAGTTCAAAGATCATTTAAGTAAAAAAACACTAAAGCACTTCAAAAGCATTCAAGGATTATTTAAACAATAAATTTTGATCATTTTTGTCATTTCAAAACTTTAATCATTTTCAAGTTAACATGATTAATTGTACTTGGTAGCAAAACCCTGCTTGTCATTTTATATTATGTGGTGCTAACGTGACATACTGTCATGTTATAATGGATAGTGACATGGTATTCTTAATATGGCATGGTGACATGATTATGTGACATTTTCATTCGCTACGTCACTACCACATCAGTGACACATAGGTATAAAGTAACAAATGACGTTTTGATCAACGATAATTAGTTGTAAATATTCATTTGACTTAAACTAAAAATACAAGGATTTGATTGAAAAAATAAACATTTATTTGAATTTTTAAATAATTTAAAATTTTTTAAAAGTATTTTACCTTGAATTAATTGTCTTTGATAAAATAATGAAAATAATAATATCAATTAATTTGGTGATGACAATAGTCCTCTATAGAAATGTGTGTGCATGAAGCATTCCAAATTTGACACACTCTTATTTGCTTGGCAAACTTTATATAGAGTCATTTATAAGTTGATTGCAACTTTTTATTCCCAATTATAGAAGTTTAGTCTTTGTTTTTTCTATACCAAAGGGATTCAGAATTGAAATTTTAATAAATTTTAAAGTAAAATATCTTGACTTCTCTAAGTTTTAGTTACAATTTCACATAAGTCTATTACTATTCAAAATGGACAGTCCTCCCAAACGTGCAAACGACTTTAACAGGCAAACGTGAAATGTCTAAAATACTTTTCTTTTTTCTCCACTATTTTCCTTTCTCTTAAACTTGCTGGTGACATTATCTTACACTAACCGGCCACCGTGCAAGTGGATCTAGCGTTCCTCAGCCAGATCTAATCACAAGAACACCAAATGGTGTCGAGAAATGCTAGATGTGGCACTCCCTAGCTAGATTTGGCCATGACCTAATGCTCCCTTACTTTCACCGATTCTCCCTGATGTCGTCAAATTTGGCTCTTGTGCTCCCTTGCACTCACTAGTGCTCCTTGGCTCTGTTAGATTTGGCCTTCAAAGCACCGATCGATGCTTGTCATACTTAGACCTGTCAAAATGGGCCTGACCCATTGGGTCAGTCCATTTTTTATTAAATATAAGGTGGGTTGGGCTTAAAAAATTTAGGCCCATATTAAAATCGGGCCTAAATGGGCTAGCGCAGTTGCTTAGGGGTCGGACTCGGGTTGAGGCGAGCCAGCCCGACGGGCCAAAAAAAAAAAACCTTATAGCCGAGCCGCTTAAGTGACTAAGTCCTTCTTGGTTCTTCTAACCGCCTACCTAAGCCTAACACCCGAGTCCTGACTCTCTGCATCTGGCATCCGACCAACCATCGTCCCATTCGACCATCCGACATATTTCCTTCCATCAGGCAATCGGCATCTGACCATCGTCCATCAGAATCGACGACGCATCTGGCATCTGCCATCTCGCCTTCTTGCCTGTTGCCTATTGGTTTCATTTCTCCCATCCGGCATCCGTCCATCACCCATCGGCATCAGCGGCGCATTGCCCAACAACCCAAGTGAGTCACTTCTCGGTTATCGCATTATCACCTGTCGGATCGGTTTCATTTGAATCTTTTCTCCCATTCGGCATCCGGTCATCGCCCATCGGCATCGACGATGCATTGCCCAAGTGAGTCGCTTCTCGCCTCTCGATTTCTTTTCTCCCAACCGAATATTGAATTATAAAATACTTAGTAAGTAATGGTATGAGATATATTCTACAGTTACCACTCTGGCAGATCTTTGCATCAGAAATTTTATGTAACAAGTTATTCAAGCACAACAACATAAAGTCATAAAAGTCTAGTTTTGATTAGATCGTGGTACCAAAAAGGCGTTTGAGATCATGTCCTTGGAAAAAAGAACTACTTGTCTAATGGTTTATCTTGTTTTCAAAACCAGCCTTTTTGTTTTTGCAAGTTTTATGGACTTTATTTTTTAAATAAAATGAAATCCAAATCTTCCAGTAGTATATTAATATTTGAGTCTGAGTGAAATATAAGTGAAATATGTATAAGCAGTAAAAATTCATAATAATTAATAGATTGATAAGGAATCATATTTAACATTACTTGAGTATATAGTAGTTTTCATTTTCAATGAATTTGTTTAGTATCATTATTGTTTCTTTTTTTCTTTTGCCAGAAAATTAATGTTTGGCATCACAAATTTTTTGTTGGGTAAAATGACTTAATCTTAACTATAGAACACATAATTATTTGCACTATTTTCCCAATCTTCTTATTTATTAACTATAATTGTGGGCATTTAAATTAAACTTGTAATTTCATTTATATTTATCTCTTTTACAACAAAACTACATAGAGAGGGAAAAAATGAAATGAATTCTCTATTTTATTGCTTGAAGTTGTTTGTAAATATTTTTTTAATCTGTAAATTTTATTGTCACAGAACAAGCTGTAGGATTTATATAGTCTTCTTTGATTTTTGAGGGTGGAACCTTGGGGAAACTGGCCCTGGTATTCTGGTAAATTTTTTTGTAACTTATTTGTTGGAAAATGTAGGATATGATCTTAAGAATCTGTATCTCCTTCATAGACTGAAACAGTAAATTTGAATGTGATTGTTTCTTGCATTTCTTTTTGCATACTATAAAAAGCATAATGAGATTTTAGTTTTAAATGGTTATCTCTGCTTGTAGTTCCTACAAATTATATTAGCTTTATAATTTTACTAGAGAATGGATAAAATTAAATCTACAAAATGAATATGATAGTTTATGTAAATTTTTAATAATTTTTATTCATGTTTATGTTATTTGAAGGTAACGGTGATGGATCAATCAATAGAAAACTATATAAATGTGGATGATGACGTGAACATTTTGAATGAGGATGAAATTCCTTCTCAATCTCATATATCTGAATCTGAACTATTGGATAAGAGGGCCAAAAAAGAAACTTAAAATGTTTGGAATTATTTCACTAAAATAGGCTAAAAGCAAGATGGAGTAGAAAGGGCAACTTGTAACGGTTGTAAAACAGAGTATAAGGTTGGCTCTAAACCTGATGGCTCTAATTATGGCACTTCACATTTGCGTCATCACATTGACACTTGTAAATTCATTTCCTATTTTAATCCACATCAAATGCTAATGGATTATGAAGGGAAAGTAAAGGTTAGAAAGTTTAATCCTAGGATTTCACATGACATGCTTGTTGAAGCCATAATTAAGCATGACTTGCCTTATACTTTTGTTGAATATGATAAGATTAGAGCTTGGGCTAAGTATGTAAATCCATATGTGGTGATGCCTTCTAGAAACACTGTTGTATCTAATGTCCAGAGAATTCATTTGAGAGAGAAAGAGAAACTTAAACAAGCCATGGCCAAGGTATCTAATAGAATTTGTTTGATTTCTGATGTATGGACAGCATCTACTTCTGAGGGCTATATTTGTTTGACTACTCACATTCTCAATGAAAATTGGAAGTTATGGAGCAAGTTACTCAACTTTTGTCGTATGCCTCCTCCACATACTAGAGTTGAATTAGCTGCTATTGTATTTGATTGTTTGAAAGAATGGAGAATAGATAGAAAAGTTTTCTCTCTTACTTTATTTAATACTTCTGCTAATGATAACATGCAAGGTATCTGGAAATGCCATCTTCATTTGCAAAGTAGCTTGATTTGTGATGGTGAATTTTTTCATGTACGTTGTTGTGCTCATATATTAAATTTGATTGTTCAAGAGGGCTTGAAAGCAGTCAATGAAGCATTGTTTAAAATTAGAGAGAGTGTAAAATATGTAAAGGTATCGGATGAGAGGATGAAAAAACTTCAAGAATGTGTTTAACATGTTGGTATTGATGCAGGTGTTGGGTTGCGTTTGGATGTGTCAACTAGATGGAATTCAACATATTTTGATGCTTGAAAGTGCAATCAAATATCAAAAGGCTTTTGCTAGCCTCCAATTTATTGATAGAACTTATAAATATAATCCCTTTGATGAGGAATAGGGGAGACTAATGATAATTTGTGAATTCTTGGAGCCCTTTATGAGACTACAAATTTGATATCTGGTTCATCTTATCTAACTTCCAATTTGTATTTCATGCAAGTTTGGAAAATTGAATTGATTTTAAATGAAAATTTGCATAATGAAGAGGAGGTTATCAAGGATATGTCTCAAATGATGAAAATGAAATTTGATAAGTATTAGAAAGATTATAGTGTAGTGCTTGCATTTGGAGTTGTTCTTGACCCAAAGATGAAGCTTGATTTCTTAAGATTTTGCTATTCTAAGATTGTTACTTCTACCTATCATGAAAAGTTAGAAAATGTGAAGACAAAGTTGTACGAGCTCTTTGAACAATATGCAAGCAACACTTGTGCATCAAGTACATCTTCTCTCTCAATGAGTAATTTGCCTAAGCAAGCTAGAAGGGGAACTAAACCGAAGGGATCAAAGATCTTTAGTGTAAGTTTTGTGTCTTTCCTTCATCTTATTACATGAGAATTTATGTTACTTTATTTATGTTATGATAATTATTTTTTTTTGTCTAGGTATTTAAAAATTGTAG